>NW_026057584.1:96172296-96237963 GCF_023721935.1 Panthera uncia | reverse complement strand
TCTCTCTCTCTCTCTCTCTCTCTCTCTCTCTCTCTCTCTCTCTCTCTTTCTCTCTCTCTCTTTCCCCCTCTCCCTTTCCCTACCCTGCTTGTGTGCTCTCTCTCAAAATAAACTTTAAAAACTAAAAGTAAAATAGATTAAGAAATAAAATATTAAACTGTATAAAGTAGAGAATAAGAATTAGACTTTAAAAAGGAAAGGAAAAAGGAGGAAGAGGAGGAGAAGAAGTAGAAGGAGAACAAGAAGGAGGAGGAGGAGGAAGAGAGGAGAAAGAGAACTCCTAATAGGCATTTCCTGTTCTGCATAGTAGGGGGCAGATATTTTAAGCTCAGATCACACTATGACCATTAGACCACAGGGTTTTATTTGTATATCTTTTTATAAATCATGTGCTTGTTGAGCACTTACTGAACCCCAGGGACAGTACTAGGACATTATTTTTTTTTTTTCCTTATGCCTGTGAAATAGTTATTAGGTTGAATCACACCAAATTGCCAATTTTGAACAATTTTAACTTACAAAAATGTCCATTGCTTACCTTCAACCTAATATTAACATCCTCATTTTAATGATGAGGAACCCAAGGTTCCCAAAAAGCTGAGTAGCTGCCCAGTGGCACACACAGCTTTAAAAGGGTCCTGACCTGAACCGAGATCTGTTTCCACTGAGAAGTGGGTATGAATTTCAGGCCATACAAATAAATGTACAAGAACTTTTTAACTTTCTTTTCCTATGTGCCACCTTAAATGCCACCAAGTGTAGAGATGTGACATCATTAAAGTCAGAATTTTCTCTTCTCACCACTTCCCACCCATTCCCTAGAATTGTGCCAGGGAGGTGCCCCAGGTTCAGGGGCTCTGGTTCTCTCCCAGTCATTCCTTCTGCTTTCTGCTCCGTATTGGTGGGAGAAGGGATCTCACTGCCTTGCCCTCAGCCTGGGGGGCACATGTCCCTTCTGCTGTCAGGCAGGAAGTATACCTCACACACCACTTTCTCTGACATCACCACTGGCTTCCTCACTGGCTCTCCTGGATCCAGACCCTTACTAGTCTCAAGAGGCAGAAAAGTCTGGCTCTGACATACTGTGCAGAGTCCAAGCCTTGAGTCCTTTAATAAGGCATTGGCTTTGAAATGTCAAAAGCTTAAGGTTCTGCCTTCCACAGACTCTTCTCTAAAACTCTTTCCTGCTTATAGTTTCAAAGTCTACTTTTCTTAGTAAAAAAAAAAAAAAAAAAGGAATCTGTTTTCTTTCATTCTTTTCTTGAGGCAATAAAGGCAAAATAATTAGTAGTCTGAAGGATGAGTGTGAGGGAAGGGATCATGATAACAGGAAAGAACAGATGGGAAAAGAGGAAAACAGAAGTTGATGTTCAAAATGCTTTGCCACACATGTGTGTGGTTCTTCTCTCAACACAACTTCTCAGGCACTTCGCACGCATGAGGGTGCCCACAACATGTCCAAGGAGGTCGCACAGACCCTGCTTTATTTGAAGAATAGTAGTGGGGACCCATGGAAATGGGTTAACCCATATGGCTATAGTAATTTTCACTTGTGAGCATGTCCAGAGTCACATAAAAGCTTGCCAGTCTGACTAAATAGAAGGGATTTTCTCAGGGCAAGTAAAACTGAAACTTATTTTTCAACTTATTTTGAATGGGTTGAATAGGGAAGCCCACTGTGACTGCAACTCTGTGGCCCTTTTTCTCTGCCTGTGAAGCAGTTCTTTAAGACACAGATGGGGTGCTGGGCCATTATTTAAGCAAAGGTTACGTAAAATGAAATCAATCAACATGGTGTGACAAATCAGAGAGGAGAGTCAAGCTAACTGTGCTGCTTCGCTGCATCTAAATTGCAAAACAGAGGAAGAATGGAGGAAACAGTGTAATTAGAGGCATTTAAACTCTCCTGTAGGAGGAACAGCAAAATGTACTAATTTGAAATTGTAGTGGGAACTTGGAGTTCTAAGGAGGTAGGGATAGGAATAAGGAAACTAGGAGAAGGGTAGAATAGAAGGGAGAAGGCACAATGTGCCCTCAGACTCATAGGAAAAGTATTTGATCAGACTTCTTGAAGAATCAGGGAAGGAACAGTAAAAAAAAAAAAATCTCTTAAATACAACGGGAGATGTTACAGTTGGAGAGGAAAAGAATGAGAAGTGGTGGGGGAGGGTTTGACAGGTGTTAAGAACTGAAACGGAAGAAGATTGAATATTTACAAGGGATAAAATAAAAATTGATTTAAGTAAAAATATTTCACTGTACAAAGTCCCTAGGCATGCCATTAATGTTTAATTTAGATTATACAACTTTATCACACTTGCTATGTATTTGTCTAAAAATAGTTTAAAATGTGCTAACCAACCTTCCTGGCCACAGTCCACAGTAGAGTTATGGAGCCTTCTACAGTCCCAGAGAGCTTCTCCTGAAGGCTAATTTTGTTCTCTACCTGCCAAACTGAGGGAAGAAACATGAGTTGTTTCTTCACCAAGGAGCAACTGTTAAAACTGCTCTAGTTTTGAAGGAGAGGCAAACATACCAATGTTTCAAGTTTCTCTTGAAGGTTTCTTCTTGCACAAATGACTTCTTACAATTGTGGCCATCCTTTATGCTTTCAAAGCACGTTCAGATGACTTACTTCATTTGAATTTCAGTAAATTCTATCATGAATATTTTCTATATCATGGTTTTTTGTTTTTTGTTTTTGTTTTTATAAGAGAGAGAGTAGGGGAGGGGTGGAGGGTGGGAGGCTGAGGATCCAAAGCAGGCTCTGCACTGACACTGGAGAGCCCGATGCAGGGCTCAAACTCAAGAACCATGATATCATGACCTGAGCCCAAGTTGGACGCTTAACTGACTGAGCCACCCAGGCTCCCCTATGTCATATGTTTTTACATGTTGCTTTTCCACTATCAGAACCAATAGAACATGAGACCTGGTTAATTCATTAGTTTCTTATACCATAAATCCTCAACCTCTCATTGTTTTCACTTAGGTTTTCCTTTTTCTTTCCTTCTGACTAGAGAGCTTTTTATGCTGGGGGTCAGTTCTGTTGACATTCCAAATTTCTAGTCTTACACTTGGCAAAGTCACACAAAATCTAGAAAACCTAGAAAAAGTTCACAGGGGGATATAGCTGCCCCCCTAATATCATAGCCAACTGCCAGGCGTTCATTGGTACTGTGAGAGCCACTGTGGCCTTTTGAAGTCATCAAAGGGTCTCAGTGGCTATCAACCAAAGTTTTAAGGCCAGTTTAGACCTGGCTTTGATCCCTGGATTTACCATCCAGTAGCTATATGGCATCCTCCATAAAGTGGTGGATATCATTTGTAAAGTTTCTAAGTGCAGTATAGTCCCTGCCACACAGCAGACATTGAATGAATATTCACTCCTTTCCCTTACCTCATAGGACTGTTAAAGAGCGAAGTCACATACAGTTTATGTGACAAGGGCTGGGGTGTGATTTTCTTCACAGAAGTAGAGGTGGAAACTCTACCATCAAACTCTAGGGTAATTATGTGCACTGCTGAACTCTGACCAGCCCACCATGCTTGTGGAAACCAGGGCATCTACTGACACCCAGCTGGATGACATAATCCCCCTCAGGCAGGTCATGAGGCACCTGCATACCATAATCCCAAAATAGCCCAAATGCATACCATGATTTCAAAGAAGACCATCGTGATTAGCCCTGGAGTTACACAACAACAAATGCAGATCTCACCAGGCAAACATCGCTCAGACATTTTACTTTATTAATATGGGACAGAAACTGTTTAAGTGTTTAGGCTTTGAAGGATTTACCCCCTTTCTCCTTTCCTAAATCTCATCCATGAAGGGCTCCTAGACCTCTGCCTCTGTGTAGGTCTAGGTCAGTTTCCCTGCTTTGCCACTTCAGCACTTACCCTTAGGTCTCTAATAGTCTTATTTTTTCTTAAACAGCACATAAGAAAAATTAGTGTCAGCCTTTGTGAGAAAGACATGGCCTTTGTTCCTCTATGCAAGAAAGTAAAAGAAAGCCCCTGTGAACATAAGAGAACAGATGTGGATTCTCTGCAAAAAGGCAAGATCAAAGCTGGGAGAACTGGACTGGAAGGTAGGAAGAAGTTGCTTCAGCAAGACAACTGATCTCTGAGACAGACAGTATCTCGGTTTCCATGAGGATACCCTGAGTATGTTAGAGCGGCCAAATACTGCATTAGCTGCCGGAGATAGTAAGATGAGTGGAACTCCGTCCTTATCCTAAGGACTTCAAAGCCTGGTAGGGAAGGACCAATGAAGCACATGGTACGACACATCATGATTGCGACTGATGCTAGAAAAGACTCAAGGTGAAAGTGTTCTGGGGTCATAGAGGAGGGTAATCAACTGTGCTGGTGGGGAGAGGAAGAGGGAGGAGCAGAGCCCTCATACAAGGGGTAATACTGATACTAATTAGGATCTCCATGTTGGTTCTAGCTAGCAGTTATTTTTGTGAAAACGAAATAAATATTTTTTTAAATGTTTATCTATTTTTGAGAGAGAGAGATAGAGAGTGAGTGGGGGAGGGGCAGAGAGAGAGAGAGACCGAGAATCCCAAGCCCCATTAGGAGCTCCAGCTCAAGAACCGTGAGGTCATGACCTGAGCCGAAATCAAGAGTCAGGCGCTTAAACAACTGAGCCACCCGGGTGCCCCGAAAATGAAATAAATTACAGAGTTCATTGACATTTCTGGTCTGTCCTAATCCTTATAATTTGTTCTTAATGATCTTTTCAATTTATCCATAAATTTGTATTTTACAAATGTATATATGTGTTTGTGTGTGCAGTATGTGTATGTGCATGTTTGTGTATGTATATGTGTGTTTGTACGTATATATTAGAAATATTGTGCTTTCTTGTATGACTCTTGCTTCTATTTCTCTAGCATATGTGAAACATATTTAAATATGCCTGAAGCTATGCTTCTCCCTTGTAGATGTTAATGGTGATTTCTTCTAAATAAGTTGAAATTGGAATCAATATGCATGTATATGTATATATACCCCTACTGACATTAATCCCCCCAAAACTTTCTTTTTTTTTTTTCTAAAATTTGCATCTTTATTTTCTGCCCTGTGTATTTCCTCACCATGTTTGTCATCAGCATCATACAGCCTGTAACTCATCAATATGTCTCAGGATGCCTTAAAGGAAACACCTGGAGGGGCACCTGGGTGGCTCAGTCGGTTGAGCATCCGACCTTGGCTCAGGTCATGATCCTATGGTCTGTGGGTTCAAGGCCCGAGTCAGGCTCTGTGCTGACAGCCTGGAGCCTGCTCCAGATTCGTGTGTGTATGTGTGTGTGTGTGTGTGTATCACAAAACAAAACAAACAAACAAGAAACAAGAAATACCTGGAGAGGCTCAGTATTGTGGTCTTGACATACAGCCCCTGTTCCTGCTTTCACAACTCCACACGATTCTGCAACTTCCACATAGGTGTGCACTTTGGAAAGTGCTGCTGTCTTGGTTGTAAGGAGAAGCCCTATGTCCTGTACTGCTCTCTTGATAGCTCTTAAGAGTGTCTTCTGTTAATAGTCTATTTGCTGCAGCTCTCAGTATCACCCTATCAAAAGCTATTCCTCCTTGAGCTCTTGAGTTACACTGATCTAGGGTGAAGGGATTTATCCTGTTCACGTTTTACTAGGAAGAGAGCTTTAAAGTAGTGTAACCTCATAAATATTCCTTAACTGGACCAAAGACTCTACTTTCTGTGCAGTTCAGGAAGCACCCTCCCTAGCGGCTGCTACTTCATCATTCCATACCCACTCTTGGGGAGTGGGGCAACCTTGCTTGAAGCTTACCTCACACCCCCCTACTCTGTAGGCCACAAAAGCACTTTGCAAACTCTAATGCATTACACAAACATAGGGTATTAGTGCAATCATGTGAGAAAGAGCATACCCACCCCTTATTCCTTTATCACCATTTATGTGAACTGCTTTGGGACTGAGTTGCCTTATTGTCCCTTGGAGTCATTAAGAGGCTGCCCATGTGAATGCAGAGGGTCCAAAGAAGACTTCAACTTTTCAGGAATATCCCTTTATTAAAAAAATATGATGAACATTGATTCATTCTGGATACATTGTATTTTTATATCATCTGTGTTGTTTTCTGCATGTACCAATGTCTTCAAATTAAAAAATTAAAAATCCCCCTGAGCAGAACTGCATACATGCTAAAACATACACATGTAACGTCCAAGAAGCAGGGACCCAATTCTGCTGAATCAACTGGATTCTGACGCTAACTTCTAACTGTCCCACATTTACCTGTTGTCTTTTTAAAAAGTTCATTTCCTAATTTTTCATAGTATCTCCTCCCCTGTTTATGCTGACAATACCTGCTGTGCTTATAGGAGTATTTTTATAAAAGGCAACTGGAAATAATAGGTACTAGATGCTGACATTAGAGTAAGTGGCTAGGGCACCTGGGTGGCTCAATTAAGCATCCGACTTTGGCTCAGGTCATGATCTCACAGTTTGTGGGTTCGACCTCTGCATGGCGCTTTGTGCTGACAACTCAGAGGCTGGAGCCTGCTTCAGACTCTGTGTGTGTCTCTCTCTGCCTTTCCCCTACTCATGCTCTCTCTCTCTCTCTCAAAAATAAATAAACATTAAAAAATTTTAAAAAAAGGAAGAGTAAGTTGGGGCACATGGATGGCTTAGTCAGTGGACCATGCGACTCTCAGTGTCATGAGTTCAAGCCCCACATTGAGTCTATAGCCTACTTAAAAATAAATAAATAAATAAATGTTAAAAAAGAAGAGTAAGTCTAATAACTAAAATTGTGTTAATGTAAACATGAAATTTTAATAGCATACTGAAATATATATTATACTATGATTAAAACCAAGTAAATATTATATACATACTGTGTGTGTGTGTGCGTGTGTGTGTGTGTGTGTGTGTATGTGTGTGTAGAGGGGGGTAATAAAATTGATAAGCAATGTGAAGAAAGAGAAGATTTCTATACAGTAATATGGGAATTATGGGTGGCTTTATAAAAATCCCTTATAAAAAATGTAAGTCTATTTAGTAGTAAAGAAAAATGAATGTCCTTTATGCTATTGAGTTTTTCCTTTGACTCCCATTCTTTTAACTTTGTACTTTCTTTTGTGACTGTTGCTTTTGCTCCCCTGGTATGTGCTCATTCATTTTAAATGTTAGATGGTATGCTTCATCTGTTACACATTCTATCTATATAGGATGATTTCTTTCATAAGCTGAAAATGGGGTCAGTACCCCATGGGGACAGATACCTGTCCTTTCCTTAAATTTAATTTCTCTGAAGTGTGACCTGCACTGTTAAGCACCATCAAAATCAGCCTTTAGTCATGTTCCCCAATACTCCCTTGCCACCCACCCTGTGTGTGCCGTGAGGAGACTCTGCTAGAGAATGTCCTCTCAATTTCAGTTCTTCATTTGTCACATGGATGGCCCAATCTTAAACCTGCATTGGTGTGAAATTAAAAATCACATTCCTGATTCTCTCCTTTGGTGTATCCCATAATCCCTCTCAAGCCAGCAAACTATTAATTTCTAACCTTTTATGGTAAACTTTGTGCCTTGTGAGTCATGCTCCTGGAAATTTCGCTTGCTTATCAGTAAGATTTTATCAAAAATCTGAGAATTTAGAATTATTAGTGCTCCCCAATTCCCAATAGCTTCCATGTTACTTTTACAAATGTCATTGTTAATATATAATCTGTGTGTGTACTATATATATATATATATATATATATATATATATATGGATGTCAAAGTGTTAGAATGATAAACATTGAGTTGGTGAGAGAGATTTTGATATAATGATAAACACTGAGGTAGAAGAGAAAACAGGGTCTGTCATTAGTGTAGGGGCCCTCGATGGATTGGTAATGCTTTCTTTTTTTAAAGGAGGAAGAAACTATATTACAATATTAAGATCTGATGAAGCTGAGCAGTAGATCTATATTCTCTGTATCTACAGGTGTGTTCCTCTGTTAGTCTATCATTGCCTGTGTGCATGGACTATTTCACAAAACAGTGTCATTATTAAACTTTTTATTCCATTGTGCTGGTCATTTAAATTTCTTTATTGACATGTTACAGAAAATACCAGTGAGAGAATTTTGGAAGGGTAGAGGATCCATACAAAATAGAGAGTTGAGAGATGTAGATTATAGTTAATGGAACAGGAAACAAAGGTAAGTATGTTAAGAAAGGTACAAAGAGGAAGTAAAGTAAGTGCATTATATACAATTACACTAGAGGAATTAAAAATAATGAGACATTCATACTGAGAGGGGGGAGAGTGTAAGTGCACTAAGCACTCATCTGTCTGAATGGGAAGGAAATCCACAGATAGAGTCTGTCTGGTAAATGAAGAAGTGACAATTTGACTGTATTACTGAGAGATAGGGAAGTAAGCACTCAGAAAAATTAAGAAATCTGTTAAAAAGTTAAACTTGGTTGCTTCTCAAGTGTAGGTCTAGAGTTTGGGTGGAAAGCAAAGGGGTGGGTAGAGCTGGGATGTGGGAGCAAAGTCATCTGATCTTTTGCAATGAGCTCGTCAACACCATTGATTTTTTGTAAAGGTGCACACGTACTGCTTGGACTTGAAAGACAGACAGACCATCAAACCCAAGAAAACGTCCCTCCCTTCAGTCATTTGGTCAAGTTGGTTTTCACTTCTTCTTGCTAATAAATTATTTACATCTTTACATCTTCACCCTTTGATTGGTATCCTAAAATGATCCTTTGTTTTTCTTTCTCTGTTTCTTTTCTCTCTTTTAATTTTTACCCTCTGCAAACATTTTAGAAATGGCTTTTCTATATAAAAATTTAAAAACTATTTATCCATTTATGGAAAACTTGTTTCTGATAGATTATTAAGTGAAACAAGCAAGGTTCCTCCCATTCAACTGGCTCAAAACATGCCTAGGACAGACGACAAACATGAAGAGGTAGAAAGCAGAGCCCAAGGCTGGAGGCATTAAGATAGAGAGTAACCGCTAATGGGCTTTTCAGGAGGGTGGGTGATGAAAATATTTCAGACTTAAAGGGTGGCGATGTTTGCAGTGGTGATGGTTCACATCTTTGTGAATATACTAAAAGGACTGAATTACGCACTTTACAGGAGTAGATTTTATGGGACATGAAATATATCTTAACAATAAAAAAATATGCCTATGAAGAAGTACTAGCAGAGAATAAACAAAAACGATAATTCTTATGTTATATTTGGGGAGTGTTTTTCTATCTTTTCCTTCTCTAAAGGCTTTAGTAATGTGATGTCGCCTTCATAATTTCAGAAATATTTCAAAGTAACATCATTAGCTTCAGTGTGCAGCATCATCATCATGTGTCTCTTTCTCCTAATTCCACAGTGCTTTTTATTTTCTCATGTTCTCGTATGTGCATAATTATTTGCGTTTTATTATTTATTTATTTATTTATTTGAGAGAGAGAGAGAGAGAGTGCGCACACTCAGGAGCAGGGGAGGAACACAGAGAGAGAGAGAGAGAGAGAGAGAGAGAGAGAGAGAGAGAATCTTAAGCACAGAGCCCAACAGGGCTGAGATCATGACCTGAGCCAAAATCAATAGTCAGACGTTTAACCAACTGAGTCACCCAGGCACCCCTCATTATTTGCATTTTAATCTGTTTTCTTTTTGGTTTGGGATTTGGTATTACTCTCATTCTTGTTTGACTTTTTTTTTCTTTTCATCACCTTGATGCTGCCAAATCTTTTCTTGTAATTTGTTTTTTTCTGCTTTGTTTTCTTCACTCACTAAAACACTTTTTCCTGCTTTTCTTGAGAGCTCTCCTTGAAATACATAAAAATGCTTTAAACACACTGTGACTTTGTGAAAGAAAAGCTGGACTTTCCTGCCTTGAATCATTCCTCAGTCCAATCAAAGCTGGCAGGCAATCTGGAGGAAAAGGACAACAAGGAGAGAAAGAGGAGGAGAAGCTGATATTCCCTGGGCCCCCTCCATGTGCGACGCTCTGTACATGCATTTTCTCAATACTCCCTCAAACCGAGGAGGCACTGTTACCCTCTTCTTTGCAATGCAGACTCTGACTCAGATCAGTTAAGCAATTTGCTCAAGGTCATACAGTCGGTAAACAGCAGAGGCAAGTATCAGACCTAGTTCTGTCTAACTCCAAAGCCAGCACTCTCTTCCTCTACACCTTCATGTTTGCTTATGTCAATTCCACTGTGGCATTGCCAAGATGGCCTTCAAAGGTTATACCAACTTATACTAATGTTTCGTGAATTTTCATGTTTATTGGCCACTTATATGTTTACCATTAGATTTTCCAATGTACATTAGCCATTTGTGTAATTTCTTCTCTGAATTTCCTGCTTATTCCCTTTTCTTGTTCTCCTACCGTGTTATATATTATTTATACTCCCTGTGGATTTGTAGCACTCACTCTGTGCATCGTGGCTAAGGATTCTTTATTTTCTATTTTAAAAATATGATTTTCTAGATTGCCATTCATCTCACAACTTTGTTTATGGTAGTTTTAAATATAAATTATAAAATATGGGGGCTCCCAGGTGGCTCAGTCAGTTAAGCATCTGATTTTGGCTCAGGTCATGATCTCACGGTCCGTGAGTTCCAGCCTAAGAGCTCAGAGCTTGAAGCCTGCTTCAGATTCTGTGTCTCACTCTCTCTCTGCCCCTCCCCCACTTCTCTCTCTCTCTCTCTCTCTCTCTCTCTCTCTGTCTCTCTCTCTTTCTCTCCATCACTGTCTCAAAAATAAATAAAACATTTAAAAAATATGTAAATTGTTCACAATTTACCCTGTTTTCCTTATAGTTATGGGTTTAGTATTACTCTAAAAAATGATTTTCCCACCTTACGGTTATAAAAAACATTTCTGTGAATTTTCTTTTTAGAAGTTTTATAATTTTCTTTTTTATTAAAAAATATTTTTTATTAAAAAATATCCTGGTCCTTAATCTAGCTGGAATTTAGTATGTGATATGAGAGAAAATGAATGTAATTCGTTGTCCTAAAGAGTGATCAGGTGTCCCAAACCAATTCAATTTACTTTATGTACTGAATTTGTATTCCCCCTTTATGGAATATGAAGTATATACACACAGTATACACGGACTAAATTGAGATAAACACACACACTCGAGTCTGTCTCGACATTTTCTAGTCTATTCCACTGATTTATTGCCTATTCTTAAACCACTAGCATGCTGTTAATTTTGAAATTTGGTAGAACAAATCCTATCTTCTTACAATGTCATTTAAATTTTATTTATTTATTTTGGGGGGTGCAGAGAGAGAGGGAGAGAGTGAGAATCTGTGCTGCACAGAGCCAGATGTGGGGCTCAAACTCATGACTGTGAGATCATGACCCAAGACAAAATTAAGAGTCAGATGTTTGATGGACTGAGCCACCCAGGCACCCTGTCTTTTAAATAGATAGATAGATAGATAGGTAGATAGATAGATAGATAGATATCTCATAAGTAAATAAATAAACATAGCAATCAAAGATACTAAATGACTTGTTCAATGCATGTATCATTTAAAGACAGAATTCAGAGAGTAATCTGTGTCTTGAATTTGAATCATTTATTCATTTTATTTAACAAGTTTTTATTGGACACTTACTATATGCCAGAAGCTATTGTAGCTTCTGAAAAGTCAGCAGTGAAGGAAACAAAAATATCTATGCCCTCATGGGGCTAACACATATTCAACATTATTATTCATTTTCAAATAGATATATTCTCCTTTTACTTCTGCTAGAGTTCCCAATTTTTGAGAAATAAATCTTAGCTATTATTCCAGTATTATTAAAAGAGTTAGTCTTATATTTCACAGCCTCTTTTTCTTGCATACAAAAAATTTAAACTCTATGGTTTCATTTCCCTTTTGTTAATGCAAAGTAGTATCTCTTGTACATCCAAGTTTGGTTTCTAAAAACCACTTTGTAGAGAACCCATTGTTCAGAAGCATAAAGCTTTGTGAGGAAAACTAGTTTAAGGAAATCAAGGTCATAATTGAACTAGGAAAAAAATACACTTTCCTTAAACATTTATTAAAATAAAACTATATATCTAGCGTATATTATGCATCTGAACTTAGTAATTGATTTCTCTTAACCATTTCTTGCTTTGGGGGAACTTTTCAGAACTTCTCTTTTATGACATTTCAGCAAGATGCATGACTATTTTATTTTATAGCACATAATATTCATGATGAGTCCTTTCTCTATTAGTTTTGATCACTACATTTAAAATTTTATGACTTGGAGTAGTTGACTCCCACTCTCTACTCCCAAAATGACCCTAAAGGAATAAGGAAAGAGTTACTTGACAGGAATTAAGTATAGTTATGTTTGGGTTCTGAAATTGTACAGGTCTGGATTCAGAACGAGCTTTGCCTCAAAAACACAGTGTGATCTTGGGCAAGTGAGGTAACCTCTCTAAATTAAGTTTCTCCATATATAAATTGGTGAGAATAATAATAGTGCTTCATAGATTGTTGAGAAAATTAAATAAGCTAGAACATATAAAGTTAACAGCCAATGCTTGTTACATGATACATGTTAAATAAATGTTAGCCAAAGGGCACCTACATGGCTCAGTCAGTTCAGCCTCTGACTCTTGATTTTGACTCAGGTCATGATTGCACAGTTCATGAGTTTGAACCCCATGTTGGGCTCTGTGCTGACAGTGCAGGGCCTGCTTGGGATTCTCTCTCTCTCTCTCTCTCTCTCTCTCAAAATAAATAAACTTAAAAAAAATAAATGTTGGGACGCCTGGGTGGCTCAGTCGGTTGAGCGGCCGACTTCGGCTCAGGTCATGATCTCACGGTCCGTGGGTTCGAGCCCCGCGTTGGGCTCTGTGCTGACAGCTCGGAGCCTGGAGCCTGCTTCCGATTCTGTGTCTCCCTCTCTCTAACCCTCCCCTGTTCATGCTCTGTCTCTCTCTGTCTCAAAAATAAATAAATGTTAAAAAAAAAAAAAAGGTAATCTTTAAAAAAATTTTTTTTAATAAATAAATAAATAAATGTTAGCCAGTATTTTTTGAGATGGTTGTCAATATCCTGACACGACAAAAAACAATGGTTCATTTGGGTGATAGAAGCAGGGGTATTGTGAGAAATAAGGGCTTGAAGAACCTCCTGGGAATTCAGGGGAAAGCTATGGGTTTAGGCCTCATGGACATTGGCAGTCATTCAGGCACCAGAGGCTTCCAGGGAAGAGTCACTGACCTGACTCATCTTGGCGACTTCAGGGATTCCATAATTGCTGTGACTCAGCAGCCCTCCATCTGCTCTGCTCCCTTTCTATTTCTACTCACCAATTTCTCAACTCTTCTGTGAATGCCTTTGATTTCAGCTTACTATGGCTTCTGCTTGTTCATAACTGCTTGCTCACCTTTTCTAATAATGCAAAGCTTCAACTTATTCACAGTATGTCAGTTTCGTGTCAAATTTTGCAGAGCTCGTGTCAGCTTGACCTGATGATATTCCTATTTGCACAGAAGGTCTATGCCAAACCATCTCAGAGGCCTTAGACACATCTAAAAATTGTCTGGGGGCTGATGTTGAGGTGGGAGGACGGGGTGTTGAACGGTTAGGCAGGGGTAGGATAGTTCATGTGGTATGGGACACCTACCTTCTCAGGAGGAGCCACAGGCTTTGTGGTTCCTCCAAGGGGCTGTGTGGTGGCTCCCTTGTCCATAAGCTATATGTTGAGTAAATCATATCTAATCTATTCAACATAGCCCAAAAGTGATGTAGCTTCTTCCTTCCATTCCCAGTTATTTTATTATTTAGGTTGGTTTCCAATGTGGTGTAAAATGGGGAAATTTTTGGCCCAGAGGATCCAGTCAAGGATTTAAAAAAATAGATGCCCAGACCCAGTTTTTCTTCCTGTATTACTTTGTTTGCTGTTTTAAAACTATTCCTTATTTCTTTCCTTTCTAATCTCTATAAACCATAACTCTAAATTTGAGTGATCTAACACAATCTCAATGACCTGTTTCTGGTTTATATAATGCTTAGCCCATATCTATATGGTTTATTTTTAACTTCTCTAGGCTTACTTGAAATCCTTTTACTTCCTTAGATTCTTAATTGTTTACATCCTTTAATCCCAGGACTCACATTACTTCTCCTTCCTCTATTCTTCTCTCCGCAATAGCTTAGGCACCCTCCACGGTGCTTCTCATCTCCTTTGGGCTTCACCTCCATGGATTTTCCTGGAACCCCTTTCCTCCCACTTCTTCATGCCTCTTGTCCTTGAGCTCATGAAGTGTTCTCCTCCATGGACTCGAAACAGAGGTATCTCCGCTGGAGTGAGTCATCTTGCTACTCTTTCCCTAGCAAAGGTTCATCTTGGCAATCACTGTCCACCTTTTCTTATTCACTTAATTTTATCTCCACCATTTCCCTAAATTGATCTTGTTTTTTTATCTAGCCTCTTCTATGGCCCCTTTATCTCCTTTTTCTTTTATAGAATCAGTTAATTCCCCTGCATTCAAAGGGCAAGTCATACCAAATACTGCCTGTGTTAATTTTCTAGGACTGCTATAACAAAGTACCATGACTGGGCGGCTTGAACAACAGAAATTTATTTTCTCATCATTCCAGAGGTTGAAGTTCAAGATCAAGATTGGTT
Organism: Panthera uncia; assembly: GCF_023721935.1. Taxonomy (NCBI): domain Eukaryota; kingdom Metazoa; phylum Chordata; class Mammalia; order Carnivora; family Felidae; genus Panthera; species Panthera uncia. The sequence goes on along the minus strand of NW_026057584.1, from coordinate 96,223,301 downwards.
TCCTCTGAGGCCTCTCCTTGGCTTGTAGATGTCCTCCTTCTCTCTGTGTCCTCACATGGTCCCCCCTCTGTGTGTCTGTGTCCTAATTTCCTTTTTTTAATAGGGACAATGGTTATATTGGATTATGGCCCACCTTAATGACCTCATTTGAAAATTACTTTTTAAAAGACCCTATCTTCATATTCTGAAGTACTGGGGGTTAGCACTTTAACATATGAATTTGGGAGATGGGGGACATAATTCAGCCCTTAACACTGCCTATACTTTAAAACACAGATCAACATTTTTCTCCTCCTAAAGCATACAGTGACATGATTTTTCTAGAACTTGTCTGGACGTTAGTATCCTTACCATCCATCTGGTAATCAGTCATGCCCTCTCTTGTAACATCTCTTGTTTTGCCATATTATTATGTATGATTTGTGTTGTTAATTTCTTATGTTTTATTTCCCTGATAGGGCAAAGAGGACCCCTACCTCTCATTCTCAGAATCACCATAATATCAGGTCCAGTACTTTGCATGCCATTTGTTTTCAATAAGTAAGTTTAACAATTTTAGTTCATGTTCTCCCACTTTCGATTCTCCTAATTCAAACCCCTTTAAAGCTTGTCATTAATTTAATGATTTTCAGTCAACTCCTAAAAATATGTTCTTTTCAAAAAAAGGCCCTGTTTGCTCAAAGTAACAAGAACCCACCAGAGCAGTGGTGGAACATGCTTGAGGCTGATTCTATAGGGGTCAAAACCCACTGAGATTACTGGTGAGGTTTGAATGGGGTCAGTTTAGGAGGAGGTGCTTAATAAGATTGTGGTTAGAGGGCAGGTGGTGGGGGTCCATTTGATTGGGAAGGTGAGTATAGGGCAGAGGACATGCCCAAGTTGCAAGTCAGGCTTTTGTTGGTGAGGCAGGGAGAAAGCATCCCTCAGGGGACAGCACCCTGGTTGAGTTTGAGAGAGAAACTCTGTCTCAATGCTCAAGTGGTCAAGAGTCCCTTCACTGACAGGTGCACAGTGGGAAAAATGACTCATGTATAAAATTTATCTTCCCGGATGGCCCAATGAGTGTGGCCCTTGCAAAGATCCTCAGTTTCTATCTCACCAGAGTCTCGTTCTATGGGTACCTCAATTCCCTTGTCACTGTATATCTCTCCAATATTTCCAGATAGCCTTTGTATATCTCTCCAATATTTCCAGATAGCCCCCAAAGAGCAGAGAACTTGAGGCCTTATCTCATCTGGCCTCACTTGTGTCACTAACCATGTTCCCCTACCAAGCAACAGAACCCTTTCCCAACAGAACCCTTGGCCCTCATGGTCTTGCTTTCTCAAATTTGGTCATCTAAAATCATTTCTCATGTATTTAAGTTAATTAAGCATTTACTATATGTTAGGCACTATGGTAAATACTTTAGAAGCATCTTTTCATTACAACCCTCTGAGGTAGTATATTAGTTTTCTATTACTGATAATTCTAGAACAAATCATCACAAACTTAGTGGCTTAAAACAACACTAATTTATCTTCTCACAGTTTCCGTGGGTCAGAAGTCCAGGTACAGGTTACGTGGGTACTCTGCTCAGGATCTCACAGGCTGAAACCAAGGTGTCATTTGGGGCTGTGATCTCCTCTGGGGCTCTGGTCCTTTTCCAAGTTCATTGGTTGTTGGGAGAGTTCAATTTCTTGCAACAAGATGACCAAAGTCCTGGTTTTTCTTGCTAGCTCCCGGCAGGGGACTAGTTTCAGCTCCAAGTGACCACCCTCAGATTCTTGCCACCTGTCTTCTCTTCTCATGGGCTTTTTTATTTCTTCCATGGCAGTAGGAGAGTCTCTCTGAGGCTTTACCTTCTTCTAAAAGCTTATCTGATTAGGTCAGGCTCACCCAGGATTATTTCTCTTTGATTAACTCCAAGGCAACCTATTAATAACCTACTCACAGGAGTGATATTTCATCATATTCACTGGTGCCACCCAATACTCTTGGGGGAGGGGCATGCACTCTACCGGGCAGAAATCTTGAGGCCATCTTAGAATGCTGCCCACCACATGGAAGTCTCCATTACAGATGGAGGTACCATCTGTAATATGATACCCCATATCACAGATGCAAAGCTATTCACACAGTTTGTAAGTAGCAGAGCTGGAATAGAATTTCAGGCATTTGGATTCCCAAACCAATGTTCTAGCCCAATGTACAAGACCACTTTTATTAGCTCAACATCTGCCTGCAACATTGTCCCTATTCTTATTTCTGCTTGTAAAATTGCATTTCTTCTATCACTCGACATAATTCTCATGTCCCTCATAAAGTCTTTTTGATTAACCAAGCTTGATGTTGACTACATCTATCGTATGTTTTCAAAACCATCTGTCAGTTAAATATTAACAGGACACACTAAGTATTGAGAACTAATATTCTGTCTTTATGCTAGAAATATATTATTGACTGTTTTCTATAACTGACCAATGGCTATCAAACTTAGCCTAAAGAATATTTTATTCTTTGGAAAAGTTAGAAATAAAAAAAAAAAAACTAAAAGATTTGTTTCCATCACCTCAAAAAGATAAAACAAATGATATGCCCTTAAACCAAGAAATACGCTATATTGGAAAGAATTAAGTGTCTTTTGGGAACTGGACCAACACATTGTAGAATCAGTGCGACCAAAAACTCCAATTCAAGCTAAATGTTTTCAGAATAGTTGGTTCAAGAGTCTTGCTTTCTAATGCAGTGGTTCTCAAACCACTGAGTACATCAGAATTACCTGAAATCTTGTTAAAATACAGATTGCTGAGGGACGCCTGGCTGGCTGAATCAGAAAAGCATGCAACTCTTGATCTTGGGGTCATGAGTTTGAGCTCCACATGAAGTGTAGAGATTACATAAATAAATTTTTTAAAAACTTAAAAAAAAATTAAATATATAGATTGCTGAGCCCCATCCCCAGAGTTTCTCTCTAGCAGGTCTGCAGTGGAGCAGGCCCAACAAATCACCAGGTGATGCAGATTGTCTGGGGACCACGCTAAGAAACATTATTCTGAAAGGAAGAACACATGGGCAGAAAGTATATAATAGCTACTTTTAGCTAAAGATTTGGAAGAATCTTTTTTTTTTTTAAGTCATTATTACTCTCCAATAATGGACAGTCTCTTTCATGAAGAAGAGAACTTCCCATGACTAGAAATAAGCAGCCATTGAATGATTGCTTGTGGGGGAAATTGTAAAAATGATTGTTGCAATAAGCAATGGTGTCCTGGGTCCAATCCATGAAGCCAGGATTGATCTGGGGGGAATTAGTAGAGCAGAGGAAGGGGGATATGGGATTTTGCCAGGACATAGCTATCAGAAAGACAAGCCTAGGTGCTGAATCAAATAGGCTTGGTATTGCGTGGAAGAGAGTTTCAACCCATCAACAAGAATGAGAGATTAAAGCAGTAACTAGGAAGCAAATATTAGAGTAGGGAAGGAATAACCAGACCTACATCATACTAAAAAAGATTATATTACTCGTAAATGAAGGGTAGGTATAAATGGAAAATCAAAGTAGAAGGAGCTATCCACAAATGCTGGGCATTCCACACAGTGGCCCTGTTGTACAAATCTAGTCAAATATTTCTGGAGTGGGACGGCAGGTGGAAGTTTGGGTGATAAAGAGGGGTCACTGCACAGAGTGGAGTTGTGCTGGAATTGTTCCTTAAACCCAGCTGATTATCAGTCACCAAGGAGATTTTTTTTTAAGTTACTTAACATACATTGTAATACTGGTTTTATAAATAGAATCCAGTGATTCGTCACTTACCTGTAACACCCAGTACTCATTCTAACAAGTGCCCTCCTTAATGCCCACCATCCATTTAGCCCATCCCCCCCACCTCCCTTCAAGCAACCCTCAGTTTGTTCTCTGTATTTAAGAGTCTCTTATGGTTGCCTCCCTCTCTGTTTTTATCTTGTTTTTCCTTCCCTTCTCCTATGTTCATCTGTTGTGTTTCTGAAATCCCACATATAAGTGAAATCATATGATATCTGTCTTTCTCTGACTGAGTTCACTTAGCATAATACACTCTAGTTCCATCCATTTTGTTGCAAATAGTAAGATTTCATTCTTTTTGAATGATGAGTAATATTCCATTGTACATATATACCACATCTTCTTTATCCATTCATCAGTCGATGGACATTTGGGCTCTTTCCATAATTTGGCTATTGTTGATAGTGCCACTATAAACATTGGGGTGCATGTGCCCCTTTGAGTCAGCAGTTTTGTATCCTTTGGATAAATAATCAAGGGGAGCTTTTGACAATGCCAGATCTCAGAGTCCCAGTGAATTGAGGGTTAGCAGTCGAGGGTCACATGGAATGGGAGAGAGACAGGAATCTGTCATTCCCAGGCATTTTTTAGGTTTGTAATTGACTAGCCCTTCTGATCTCTAGCAACAGTAATGTTTGGTAGTTGTCCTTAAAGCTTTTTCACAACAGGAGACTTGGCCTTTTGAGTTATTAATCCTTAAGCAATTCCATCCAGTCCTCTTGGTGAGAACACACTTATTTTTACAAGCAGGCAGAGAACCAAAGTGTTTCTGTGCTTCTACTTTTATCTTTTCTTGTGTACTGATGTGATGTGATCATTTTCTTTTTTTAATGTTTATATATTTATTTTGAGAAAGAGTTCATGAGCAGAGGAGGGGCAGAGAGAGAGAGCGGGGGGGCGGAGAGAATCCCAAGCAGGCTCCACGCTTAGCGTGGAAACTGATGAGGAGCTCAATCCCATGACCTTGGGATCATGACCTGAGCTGATATCAAGAGCTGGACCCTCGACTGACGGAGCCACCCAGGCACTCCTCATTTTATTTTCATTAAAAACATTTAAAAAGACTTCTGCTTTTAAAATGGTTTGAAAACAATGGGGTAATAGTGGAGGAAGGAGCACCAGTTTTTGAAGCCGGTGTTCACTGCCACCTCTCTCGCAGAAACCTTGGTGGAGTTGCTTAATCTCTCTTGAGTCTTGCTTTTCTTGTTGGTACATGGAGAAAAGTAGGACAAGCCTAACGGTGGTTCCAAACTCTTTGAGGTCACTGTTGTATTCCTAGTTCTTGGCACTTAGGAGTTGTTCACAAAAAACATTTGCTGAATGAGCTAATAATTTATATGTAGACAGTCTAGCACTGCACCTGCTTACTAAAAGGGAGTTCATGTTATTATTACTGAAAGCTTCCCAACCTCCCCTTTTTTGGACTCAGGCTCAAATACTGCATGTGCTTGTACTTCTTGTTTCAGAAAAAAAAAATCGTTTAAGGAGGTGGAGGTGTTGACATTTGTGTAAGGTACAGTTGAGATGTGGCCAAAGGGTCCTTTATTTTGACCTATAAGTTTTGTAATTTTTGGAAGGAAAATATATTCATAAATTATTCGTTCAATTAGGGAAAAAATGGAAAGAAATTGAAAAGTAAACTAAAAATCTCCCTCACATCACCCCATAAATGGTCTGCTAGCCAGGTTAGGGGTTCTTTTTAGATTTTTTACTTACGGATCTGCACACCCAAGACCCTTCAACTTTCCATCTAATTAACATATTTTCCTTTTCATTCAATAAGCTGCCTTGAACCCATCTTCTGCTGGAGAAATATGTGTATCTCTTCTTATTCAGCAGTTGCCTCACCCTCTGCCCTCTGAGCCTCTTATCATATTCAGAACAATTCTGATTAATTCATTCAAGTCTTTTATTTTATCAAGAAGGACTCTGGTTACAGCACTCTGTCTCATTGGTGTGTGGTATTGTATGCACCCTGGGCTGAGAGTGACCTTTTAACCCTTTGCTGTTCCAAAGCTCCCCATTTGATAGCCAGTAGTTCAAAATTCTCTGCTTGCCTGGCAAGACCCTCCAGATGGACCTCACTTGACCTCTAGTGGTCTCTTTCTGTCATGCGTAGAATCCTCAGCTCTTCCAGTGATGGTGAATTTCTTGGGAGTGGAGCCTAAGCCTTCAAACTATTTCCATCTGTTTTGATCAACAGTGTCTTTGTCACATAGAAAGTACTCCTGTTGGATGAATGAAACTGGAGTTTTGATCTTATTTTTTTTTTAATTGGTTCAGTCACTACTTTTTATCTGTAATAAATAGAAGTTGTGTCCAAGGAGCAAGTTCCCATTTTCATAACAAGGAATTTCCAAATGTCTACTATTTTTCAAGGTCATCTCTCACTTCTGATCAAGTTTTTAAAATGTGAATGTTGTAATTTCTATTGGGTATGCACTTAAACCTGTCCTGGGTTTTATTCTGAATGCCCTTTGTTTTTCCCCCTTCATTAATTTGGCTAAAGACATCCTTAATTTCTGTTCTGTTCTTGCAGAATACACTGATTTTATGGTTTATTTTTCATGATAACTAAGTCACTGGATGTGAATATTGAAGAAAATTTGACATCTCATCCAGAGGGTTTTTTGTCTGGTTGTTTATTTTTGTTTGTTTTGCTTAGTAAAGACTATAAGCTTTGGGAAGTCCCCGGTTTGAATCCTGGGTTTGCCATTTAGTAATTGTGTAGCTATGGACTATTTACTTCATTTTCTAAGTCCTGTTTTCTCATTTGCAATATCCAAAGAAAAAAAACCACTGCCCATATGTCATTATTATGAGGATTCAATGAAAATATGACATTAAAGACTTACCTCAGTGACCAGCCCACAGATAATGTAGCAAATAGTACTTATGATTATTATCAAGTGGATATTATGGACTTTATTCATTCATTTATTCATCCATTCTTCCAGTTATTATAGTTCACCTATTGTAGCAAGCCCCGCTTCAGATGAAAATGAGCCCCGCCTCGGGTAAAACACAATCTTCACTTTGGGTAAGCCCTCTCTCTCTCTCTTACTCCCTCTCTCTGTCTCTATCTCCCTCTGTTCCTCCTGTTATTCTCTCTCTCTTTGCCCCTTGCTTACTTGTGCCCTCTCATTCTCTCTCTCTCTCTCTCTAAGGAAAAAAAAGAGATAAGAGATAAGGATAGTTCAGAACTCAATCGTTTTTTGTGTTAAATTGATTATAAGCACATTTCAGCACTTTTACTGCTCTCAGGCTTAAATTATTTGGCTGAGGTTGAGAAATAGCAGAAAAGGGCGGTAAACTGAAATGCCTGCAGGAAGTGAGATGAGCTGAAAGTGAGAACCCACAGAAAGCCATCGGGGAAAACCATGGTGTGCAGGGTTACACACCTTCTAAATGGGGCTGTGCTCACGTGGCTCTAGCGAATCACAGGACTGGTGTTGACAGCAACTCTGGTGTCTCCAAAAAAACCAGACACCTGGAATCTTAGGTGAGCTTTCTGGACTTTATTGTTGATTCAAACAATTTTAAAACAGTAGGAGACAAAACAAACGTGTCAGTTTGTGACCAAATTTACAGACCAAACTCTATTGGCTTTATATTCTTGTCAGCAAAAAAATGTTGAACATGCAATTCAGAATATAATTTATAAATTATGTACATGTACTCAAAATCTATGAATTCAATGTGAACAATGCCTTCTTTCTTTTAGGAAAGAGGTAAATCTAAATAAATGTTCTCACATTTCCCTTCTTCACCCTAGTGTTCCTTGGCTTGTGGTACTGTGGAGACTGCTGCCTGGACTCTGGCTGCTGGAGGAGTTTGAAGGTTGTGGGACATAGAGAAGTGAAAAGTTCTCTCTCTCATGCTTGACCCCTAAGTTCCCACCAATTTCCTTCTGCAAAGCAGCCACTATAAATAGTTGTGTTTTTTTTTTTCCATTGTGTGTATTTGTCCTTGTGTATTATTTTTTTCAAAAGAAATGTATTAATAGCTACTGTGCACTAGAACCTGCTTCAGGTGCTTAGGGATATATGCAATAAACAGAACAGACACATATGGCTTCCATCATGGGACTTTAGATTGTAGTGCCTCATGGAACACTAATTACATTCTCTTGGGGGAGATAGCTAATAAACAACTAAATCTTAAATATATAATTAAATGTCAAGTGGTGCTAAGTGCTAGGAAGAAAAATAAATGAGGGTGAAGTGATAGACAGTGATAGGTAGTGTTAGGGAGGGAAGGTACAGAGACAAGAACTAGGAAATGGCTCTCTGGGGAGATGACATCTGAGCACAGATCTGAGTGATAGGCCAGCCTTACAGTATCTGGGAAAAGCACTCTAGGCAGAGGGGCTGTGAGTTGCAAAGACCCTGAGGTAAAAATGAACTAGAACAAGAAAAGCATGAAGTCAGAACCAGATCACATCTGGCTGTGGAGCTCTGGTGGGGAGTCTGGTTTTATTTGACCAATTGAAAAAATAAGGGCTTTTTCATTTTGTTTAATGTTTACTTATTTATTTTGAGGAGGGAGGGGCAGAGAGAGAATCCCAAGCAGGCTCTGTGCTGAGCTCAGGGCTCGATCTCAGAAATGATCAGATCATGACCTGAGCCAAAAATCAAAAAGAGCCAGATGCTTAACCAACTGAACCACCCAGGTGCCCTTACTTAAAGGGTTTTGAACAGAGGGATGATGCGATTACATTTTTCTTTTAACTGGATTTCTTGGGCTGCTGTGTGGAGACTAGACTGAAGGTTGGAAGCAGGGAGGCCAGTCAAGCAATGAGAGGCTGCTGACCTACTACAGGCATGAGGTGGTAGCTTTCTGAGGGATGAGAGCAATGCAGGGAGAGAGATGATTGGAATAGGGATTTGTTTTGAAGGTCGACTCCACAAAGTTTGCTGATGAATTATTCTATGCACATAAAAAAATACATGTTTATATTTGCCACTGTCTCCATTTTTAAAAACACAAATAATAGCTTAGCGTACAAGCTATTCCACATCTTGCCTTTTGTCACTTGATATTAAAGACTTTACATATCAGTCTGTATCAGAGACATCGATCACTTTATTTTCTGTCTCTTTTCTTTTTTTACTTGTATTGAAGTTAACATGCACTTACTTTTGAATACAAATAGTTCTATAAGGCCGATTGTGAAACACAGTAAGTCCATTTCCCCTCCCTTATCATTTCCTTCTTCACAGGGGCATTAACTTCACTTCTTTTATCTGACTGTTTTGGTAATAGCTCCTATTTCTCTGGGTAACATTCTTGCATTATTATTTCTAGACTTTCTAGTTTTTTTTTAAAAATTAATTTATTTAGAGAGAGAGAGCGAGCACGAGCAAGGGAGGGGCAGAGAGAGGGAGAGAAAGAATCCACAATGAGGGCAGAGCCTGACATGAGTCTCAAACTCACGAACTGTGAGATCATGACCTGAGCATAAACCAAGAGTCAGGCACTTAACCAACTGAGCCATCCAGGCACCCGGGACTTTCTAGTTTTAAATAGGATGTCTTGAGTTTCCTTCAGGAAGAGGAGAAGAAGAGTAGGGCTCCACTCTTTTATCTTTCCCACTCCACTATTTGTACCCACTTTTTGCACCCCTTTTTTTCTCCTAATATGGTTAAACTGTAATTTTGGTTTGTTTAATATTCAGTGTTAACTGGCATATGACTAGGTAAACACTAATTACCACTAAATCTTCTGCAAACTGTGGCTATTTTTATTTGCTGAACAACTTTGTGTTATCCTCAGACTTAATAGTTGCCTATTTTTTTCCCTTTGCTTAGGTATCTTTATGATTATCATAAATTCAACACCAAACTCTTTTGACAATTTAAATCTTCTGTCAACATGTTCAGACACATCGAGTACATCTTGCCAATTTTGTCTTCTTGAAGAATTTTCTCCTGGAAATAAGCTCAGTGGTAGATTGCTAACAAAAATGACTAGCAAAGATTCCTTTTATTATGTCCAAGTTCCCTTGCTCTGTAACTTTGAGTACACTTTCCACATTGAGTCTGAACTTGATCATGTAATTTGCTTTGGCCAATGAAATGTGAGCAAACATGACATTGCAGAGATTTGAAAAGTCCTTGTGCTTTGGGCTCTTAGAGCCCTGCTGCCATGTGAAGAGCAAGGCTCCTCTGCTGGATAATGAGAGGAACATAGCCCACTCACCCTGATGGCCCTAGCCACCACCCAGTCAGCTGTCAGACATGTGAGCATGGCCATCTGGAACTGATCAATTCCAGCTGAACTGCCAACTAACCACAGATGCATAAGTGAGCCTAGCCAAGATCAGTTAGAAGAACTGCCCGGTAAAATGTGAGCTTGAAGATGGTTGTTTTAAGCCACTGCATTTTGGGTTGATTGGTTATGATACAAGCTGCAGTGTGGACTGGTTTGCTCTGGGGGTACAACTACCATCCTTTATTCTTCACCATCTTCATCATTGTCTTTTGCTTTTGCCCCCTAAATTTGATTTCCTACTTCCAATAACCCACATCTTCCTCCTGCTTGGTTTCTTCCAGTGACTTCCGCAGAAAGGATAGATGAGAAGTAAGTTATTTAAGATCTTGCATGCCTTTAAAGAAATTCTCATATCTAAATGATAGTTTGGTTGGGTGTACCATTCTGGATTGGTAATTATGTTCCTCAGATTTTTTGGAGGCCTTTCTTCATTGCTTTTAGCTTTCAATTGCTTTTAGCACCTGTTCAGAAGTTAAAATTTAATCTATGTTAAAGGCTGATGAGACTCAATATCTGAAGTAAAAGGACAAAGCTGAAGTTACTGCTGTAGTAAGGAAGAGCTGTGCTGGTCAGGCACTGTCTCTCCAAGCAAAGCAGATTGCTGAGATCGTCTAGGATTTGAGGGAAGCACAGAGTTCAGGGGCTGGTGGACTTGGAAGGCTCCAATGGGTCACTGTTATTTATAGTGATCATCACAGTTCCTCGGGTGCATTTACTGAACCCAATCCATCCCTGACTGGTCAAAGGTCAAAAGTGAAGGATTCATTGGGTTCCTTGGCTTGCAAAGAAAAGCAGGCTCACTAGGGGCAGGGAATTTCGATCAATTAAATGTTTAAAACCAGTTTTTAAAAAATGTGGGGTTTTTTTGTTTTTGTTTTTTGTGTTTTTTTTTTTTGAGAGAGACAGCACGTGCACTCAGAAGCAGGGGAGGGGCAGAGAGAGAGGAGGAAGAGAATCCCAAACAGGCTTCTCACTGTCAGCATGGAGCCCCCCATGTGGGGCTAGAACTCACGAACCTGTGATATCGTGACCTGAGCCAAAATCAAGAGTCAGACTCTTAATCACCTGAGTCACTCAGGTGCTCCTAAAACCAGTTTTAGTGATCATTTGTTACCATGACTACAGAACAATAGCCTTTACCTAAGTTTTGGGGAACATTTTTATTCTCACTCATTGCTAATCCTTTGTCTGGATATTTTCTTTCCTCTTTACAGTCTTGCAGGATCTTCGCTTTGCCTTCAATATTTGAAAACATTGTTACACTAAACTGATCTGTTTTTACTTAGTAAAAGTTTCAGTCTGGAAACTCAGGTAATTAACTATCACCTCCTCTCCATTTTCTCTATTCTCTCCAGCCCTTTTTTTTAATGCCACTATGCCATGATCAATTTCATAATTGTCTTAGTTTTTATCTCCTATTTCCCATCTCATTTTGTTTTTTTCCTCAGCTTTTATATTCCTCAGCTTTTATATTCCAATCTTCCTATTGCAAATTTTCATTTCTCCTCTTGCATTTAATTTCTAAGACCTTCTTTATATTGCTGGAACATTCTATGTATTTACTTTTTTGTTTATTTTGTGGTAGAATTCTGTTCTTGTTTCATGCTTATGATAGCTCCTCATTGTGAGGTTTTGGCATTTATTTCATTTTTTTCTTCAAAAAAATCCCCTTTTCTCTTCATTTTATTTTCTATCTTCCAGGTTAAAGGCTTTCCTTGGATATCTCACCTGACAATATTTAAGAGTGAGAGACTAAAATACCAGCTAGAAGCTCTGAGGATATGAGAGGACTCCTCCCCTTCCTCCTCCTCCTCCTCCTCAGGTTAGTTAACATACAGTGTAGTCTTGGCTTCAAGGGTAGAATCCAATGATTCATCACTTACATACAACACCCAGTGCTCATCCCAACTAATGCCCTCCTTAATGCCCATCACCCATTTTCCCCACCCTACCCCCATCAACCTTCAGTTTGTTCTCTGTATTTAGGAGTCTCTTATGGTTTGCCTCCCTCTCTGTTTTTATCTAATTTTTCCTTCCCTTCCCCTATGATCATCTGTTAAGTTTCTCAAATTCCACATGAGTGAAATCATGTGATATCTGTCTTTCTCTGACTTATTTCACTCAGCATAATACTCTCCAGTTCCATCCACATTGTTGCAAATGGCAAGATTTCATTCTTTTTCATTACTGAATACAATTTTCCATTGTATATATATGTGTATATATATATATATATATATACACCACATTTTCTTAATCCATTCATCAGTTGATGGACATTTGGGCTCTTTCCATAATTTGGCTATTGTTGATAGCGCTGCTATAAACATTGGGGTGCATGTGCCCCTATGAATCAGCCCTCCTGTATCATTTGGATAAATTCCTAGTAGTGCAATTGCTGAGTCATAGGGTACTTCTATTTTTAATTTTTTGAGGAACTTCCACACCTTTCCAGAGTGGCTGCCCCAGTTTGCATTCCTACCAACAGCACAAGAGGGTGAGGGGGGACTGTTCTGGTGTGAGATTTACTGTAGGAGCATCAGAGTGGGCTTGTTGAATGAGGAAACTTCCAGTGTCATATCTTTCATCATGGACTATCCATATTTCCCAGAAAAGGCTCTTTCAGCATCCTGCTAGGAGGGTGAAGGTGTAGCTTCCAGTGTCTTGGAGTCAGAACAGAGAAAGAAGATGTGGCATATTATATCTCCAAAGCTAATATGCATACATTCATTTAAACCCCATTGTTAGTACAGTCCCTTGAACCCCAGCTGCATTGGTATTCTTCTACACAAACCACCTATTTTACTTCATTCTGAAAATAAGCTATCACTCTTTGCCTGTTAAGTAAGGGGCAGTTTCTGGGATGTGGCACAGATTGTTGAAGCTTAGGTATCCAACTCCTTCTAAAACATACTTTCTAACAATCCTTCTTATTAAGGCCATACCCCTTTTACCCTCACTTCCACGAGGACCTGGCTGCCATTAGTTTCTAAGTTTTGGATATGCTAGCAATCAGATTAGTTCTTAGTTTCCTCTGCTGAGTAATTAGATTCAGTTTCTCAGCGCTGCTTACTCGATTACTATGTATTCGTCTTCCTCCCAGCTTCCAAAATGATCTCTTCTCCAGTTCTTTCCATTCTTGGAGTTTAAGTCTTAAAATAGCCCTTCACTGGTTGTGTGAGTGGGGTTTTAGGAAGGTGAGAAAGTAGAAGTGCATGCTAAATCTCTTATCTTCCTACAGAACTTGCTTTTCAATTTATTTGTGATGGATCAAAAACTGGTTGATGAAAGATGGCTCTAATTACAATAAGCTGAAAGCAGTGCTTCTCTCCTTAACAATACAGAGGAGAAAAAGTAATTCACTAACACAGTGAAAGGGGACAGATAATTATAAATCAAGATTAATGTGCCTGGGAATATTCTTTCCACACATTTGTATGCCCTTGCTAAAATGCATATTGCGTAACAACCTTAGTAAAACAATTCCTAAGCCTGTGCAAACTTGTGGGAGAGGTGTAGTCATTCATAATCTCACACTAAAACCTGCCAAGGCAGTGCATACTATGGAATTTATAATTTCAGCTTTCATTCCACACAGTAGCTCAAAGCTGGAAACATATGTGCTCGTGAATCTTTGTCAAGTTAATCACTTTTTCCTGCTGCACCAAAAGTTTAAAATAGCCTTCCTAACAACCTGTCACTAGAGTAATCTGCTTACTAATCATGTGATAAATCACACACAAGGTAAGTTAATGCTGTTCTGTAAGTAAATGTTGCTCTGTTAATTGCGGTCATTTTTTCCAGAACTCTGCTCTTCAGCCTTTGGGGGATGACTGGGTTCCTTACCCAGAACCAAGCCAGACAACTACACACTGTAACACTGTAAAACAAAAATAAACAGGAAAGTACATGTAGACAGTTACTCCTTCTCCCTCTGAAATGGTTCCTTGTTCTCTGGCTGAAACCATAGTCCACTCTTCCCACCTTAAGAAAATCTTCCCTTGATTCTGCCACCTCTTGAAAGTTGCCTTTGACCTTCCAGGGGTCTTTATTTTTTCTCTAACTTCCATCCTCCTTAGTCGCTAAAAACACTCAGACCCTCTCTATTGAAAGATAACATACAGAACAAGTCAAACGTAATAGGCTGCTTTAACAGGAAATCTTGATTTCCCACCTCAAATCTAAACCTTCCCTCCTTTAAAGACATCCCAGTTGGTAATAACAAAAGCTTTGATTGAACAATTATTTAGATATTGTGCTAAGTTCTTTATATGTATTAACTCTATTTCACATCTTAATAACCTGTTAAAACACAATCTATTATTATTATGCACAATTTTATAAATATGAAAACTGAGTCCAGAGTTATATAATTTGCTCAAAGAAAAACACTGGTCAGTGGCAGGCATACATGGACACGTGTGTATCCCTGTATGTGAATGATATTCCATCCATCCAGTTACCCAGGCCAGAAACCCAGCGATCAGTATTAATTTCTCTCTTTTCTTTTTTCTCCACATTCTTACCATCTTGGACCAGGTTACCACCATTTCTCACCTGAACCAGCCTTCCAACTATTTCTGTTCAAGTTCCTTATAGACTATTGTCCATAGAGCCAACATGTGAATTTGATAAATCCACAATCATAATGAGAGATTTTTAACAAACTTATTTCAAAAATTGATTCCATGCAGTCAGGATAGTCATATGGCTAAAAATGTATCTTTATTGTGTAGGTAATACCAAACCAACCAACCAAATCTGAAGGATGTACTTGGCAACAGCACTCTCATGTCCCATGCCTGTCTTGGGCATTAACTTTATGCTGGTTGGTTTGCTCTCGAATTTATATCCCTTGCTCTGGCTTCTCTCCTGAACTCCACTGCTGTGTTTATAGTTGTGTATAGGACATTTCACCTTACATTTTCAGAACACCAAATTTAACACGGGTAAAACTAAATCCATCATCCCACTTCCCACCCTCTAGAATCTGCTGTTGTTAATCCTCTGCCTGACCTTCTCACGTGAAACACCCATCCTTAAGAAGTCAGATACTTTCAGGCAGGGACTACATCTCTTTCATAGGAATGACTTTTGGTTCAAGCACAGAGCTTGACATGTAATACGTATGCAGTAAATATTTTCTGAATCACTGGAAGATTCCATCATCCTCTTACTAATTCCATATCCTTTTCTATTTTGTTACACCTCTGTAATTTGCTCTGAAATACATTCTCTTTTTATTTTTGTCGTGACTAGTCCTCTTGACCACTCACCTGCAGAGGCAACAAGACAGTCTGAAACTCCAACAGTTAAATTATAATAAATCCCATAATATTTTATTATGTATTTAACAAAAGCCATGTTAAAGGCAAAATGTTTCCTAGTCAGCAGGAAGAATGAGACCTGACTGCAAGGTTCTTAAAGCTGTTAACATAATTGAGAAAGAATGTGTTGATCAGAAGGGGAGCTGGTGTAAGGAAAACACTGGGAGAGCTAATAATGCCAGCAGAGCTCAGTCATGCTGTGTGCAGGATTCTTCCCCATCCAAAGGGCTCAGCTTTCTCTGGTTGTGGATGTAGCCTAGTTGTTTGCAATTGCTGTGGCTGTTGTTGTTGGATTTAACTTTTCTATAGCTAAATGCAACCAATCTCTAAATTTCTAAGAATCCGACAACTATTCCTTCAGTTACCCAAGCTCAGAATATAAAAGTTACCACTGACTCTAGTTTCCCTGTATTCTTCATATCGACTCTGATCCTTTTTGATTCTTAAGCTTTCCTCTTCTCTCTCTATTTTTAGTCTTGCCTCCTCCCTGCCAGCCATAATTTACCAGGTGCTTGCTAAAACACACCCAGATTAGCCCTTCAATTAGATCCCTTTGCCTCTTTCCACCCCTCCTGAGAATCCTGCCCATGGCACCAGATTCCTCAGTTTGGTGTTGCCTTTCCTTATGTAATAATGACATGAGACCCAGACACATACAGATTCCCAGGCCTTTCTCTCCTGGTATTTAAAGCAGGCACCAGTGGGGCACCTGGATGGCTCAGATGGTTAAGTGTAGGATTTCTGCTCAGGTCATGATTTCACAGTTCGTGGGTTCAAGCCCCACATCAGGCTCTGTGCTGATAGCACAGACCCTGGAGCCTGCTTTGGATTCTGTGTCTCCCTCTCTTTCTGCCCCTCCCCTGCTCATGCCCTGTCTCTCAAAAATGAATAAACATTAACAAAAAAAATAATAAAAAGAAAAAAAAAAGCAGGCACCATTTTCATGAGCAAAACCAGGGCTTGCCCTATTGCTGACATCACTGAAGCCCACCACTGTGTTTTTCACTCAGGTGGAGTTCTCTACCCTTTCCTGAACAGATTATGCTCATACTTGCCCCCCAGCCTTTGCATACGGAGTGGCCAGATGAGAGCCATTCTCCAAAGTCCCATTTCCTCCTTGAAACCTTTGCTGATTTTACCTGCATTACACTGATTTCCTTCCTCCTCTGGCCTTCTTTAGGCCCTAGGGCATTTGGATGAGGTGATTTACCATGAAGCTAACTAAAGCTTATAATTGAAGGCCCCCCACTTGGACAGCGCCCTCCAAGACTGTGCACCTAATTTTTATTTATAATTTTGTATTTTTCTCTTAAAGAAGATCCTTCAAGTTGGGGAAAGTCATCTGGATCTACCCCTGCATTTAGGCATTTAATTATATTCTTTCCTTGAAATATTTTCTTTTTTTTTTAAGTTTATTTATTTATTTGGAGAGTGGAGGGACAGGAGAGAGAGAGAGAGAGAGAGAGAGAGAGAGAGAGAGAGAGAGAACCTCAAGCAAGTTCCTCGCTTAAGCATGGAGCCCGATGGGGGGTTCAAATCCACGAACCATGAGATCATGATATGAGCTGAAATCAAGAGTGGGATGTTTAACTGACTGAGCCACCCAGGCACCCTTCCTTGGAATGTTTTCTAATTTTTTAATACATGACAAACTTGATTTCTTAACTTAGCATAAGCTTCATGCCATGCAATGTTATTTAGTGTATACTGTGGTAGTTAAAACGGTCATTGGTGGAGTCCCACAGATCTCTATACAAAAATCACCTCTGCCACTTTCTAGCTGTGTAACAAGTTTTATTTCTTAACTTTATTTAGCCTAACTTTCATCTGTTAAGTGGTAATGATTATGGCAAGGGCCACTCTATGACTTTCTGAGGTCTAAGGCACTTTTGTCCTCACGGACCCCTTACTCCATAAAAAAACAAAAACAAAAACAAAAACAACACAAAACCTAAAAATTATATTTTATGACTGTGTGGTATAAAGACTAAAGTAACCCAGGGAGGATTTTATTATTTTGGATTATTATAAAGGATTTTTTTTTGAGGAATAGATGAGATAATGCATATAAAGAATTTAGCACTTTGCCTGGCACAAATTTGGCATCCAGTAAATGTTAGGTATTATCACTAGGCAAAGTGCTTAACTCAATATATGGCATGTAGTAATTGTTCAAAATATGGTGAGTAGTCAAACAAAATAAAACAAAACCCCAGGATATGGTTGGTATTCTTACTAACTGTATTTTATTTATTTTTAAAAAATTTTTTAAATATTTATTCATTTTTGAGACAGCGCAAGTGGGGAAAGGGCAGAGAGACAGAAGGAGACACAGAATCCAAAGCAGGCTCCAGACTCTGAACTGGCAGTGTGGAGCCTGACACAGGGCTCAAACGCATGAACCATGAATCATGACCTGAGCTGAAGTCAGATGCTTAACCGACTGAGCCACTCAGGGGCCCTGTAACTATATTTTAAAGATTTATTTTGCTTATTTTTCTTATGTCTGGCAAGTTTTATTTGTTATTTGCCTAAAATTATTTGCGATTATTTCTTTGTTTTAAAGAAAAGACAATCCCAAATTGAAGGACATTCTTCAAAATAACTGGGTCAGTCTCTTCAAAAGTGTTAATGCCATGAAAAACAAAGAAAGATTGAGAACAACTAATGATAATTTTCTGATACTGATAATCAAATATTTATTAGTGTGAAGTTCTGTTAAAATAATTAGTCACTAAATAAATACAGATAATGTAGGAGCACTGTGATCCATTGCAAATAGCATATAAATTGATATGACTTCTCTGAAGGGTAATTCGGTAATACCCTTCAAAAGCAGAAATGCATGTTTGACCTTTGACCCAGAAATTCCACTTCTAAGTAATTATCCTACATAGATGATTCCATATGTGTGAAATGATTCAAATAAAATGGTATATTCATTGCAGGTATTCATTGTAAGAGGAAAATCTGAAAATGGCACACATGCCTGTCAATAATGGAATGCTTAAGTGAATTATGATAGACTCATTCCATAGAGTAAAATGAACGTAAAAGACTGTTCTAAATGTACTTTTTGAAAAGAGGTTCAAGGAAGGAAGTGGAAAGAATAAAGTTTAGAAAATTGGGCAGAATATGTCCCCTGCATGTGGGGAAAATGTGTGTGTATGCATGTATCTGCATTGATTTCATATGCATCTATTTATATTTTGTGTATATAATACATGTATTTGTATACTTCTATATGTTTATATACATATTTTAAAATATGTTTATATATGCATATATTTATAAATGCATAGAGAAGCTCTGCATTAATGCTTAAGAAAGTTGAGAAATTATTGGCTCCAGAGAGGGAACTGCATTGTCGGGAGACAGAATGAGATAACTTTTTTTTTTTTAACTTTTAATTAAAAAAATATTTTTTTAATGTTTATTTTTGAAAGAGGAAGAGAGACAAAGCACTAGTGGGGAAGGGGCAGAGAGAGGGGGAGACAGAATCCTAAGCAGGCTCCAGGCCCTGCACTGACAGCAGAGAGCCCAATGCGGGGCTCGAACTCATAAAAAAGGAAGTGAGATCATGACCTGAGCCGAAGTCTGCTGCTTAACCAACTGAGCCACCCAGGCACCCCATAGACTTCTTGATCTTGGTATGCCATTTTGTATTTTTTTGTGTGTTTTGTGCAATATTCAGGCATTACTTATCCAAAAAAATCAAAGAATAAAGACAATTTAGAGTGTTGGAGAGCCAATCTGAAATCAGTTGAAAGGAGTGAACATTTGTTAATAACATGAGTGCAAGCAGATGGAGAAGGATCTTGTACTGAACAACACTCCAAATATAGAAATAGTGTACTCCCCACCCCCCCCAAAGTCAGAGGAACAATGGGGCAGGAAACCAGAGAAAGTCAGACAAACATGGCATGTTCAAAAATCTGTTCCCAGCTTAAAGGTTATCTTTGCATGGAGTGAAGATTATCAAATGACTCTTCTTTTTTGCAAAGCTTAAAGGGGCTAATTTTATTGGTATGTGAATTAAACCTCCATTAAAAAAGTAAATTAACTTTGAAGAAGTTAATGGTGATAACACATTCATACCATGTAATACTACTCAGCAATAAAAAAAAAGGAAGTATTGATACACATAAGAACTTGAATGAGTCATACAGACATGGTGCTCATTGAAAGAAGTCAGTCTCAAGAGGTTACATGCTGTAAGATTCCATTTATATGACATTATCAAAAGTACCACTATAGGCATGAGTGACTCTAAAGGGATAACAGGATGGAGTTTCAGGTGGTGATGGAATTGTTCTGTATTTGGGTCATGGTGGTAGGTGCAAATCTATACATGCCTTAAGATTCATAGAACTTTACATAGAAAGAAAAACTTCAAAACTTTTACTGTATAATATGTTTTAAATAGAGTTTTAAAATATTGGAAAACAAAAACACTCTAAAGTGCGGGGGCTCTTGAAAGAGCATAGTCCCAAAGTAGAGTTCTTAAATTTTGAATTTAAATTTTCCTTCTATACCAGAGGTCAATGAGGTTTTGCTGGTGGTTTGATTTTGTAGCCATTAATGTCCTGTTCTCTTTCTACAGGATAACCCTAACCCTCTCTATGACTCTCAACGAGTTAGGGACTATTTCAGCTCTATCTTTTCAGAAGCATAGTGACTGCAGACAGTAATTGCACTCCTCTGTGAATGAGCCAGCCAAATAGATGCTGGTGGATGGTTACATCACACCTACGAACACCATTTTCACTGTCACCCAAGTTCACTGTTACAGCACACCCTAGGTGCTTCTATGAGGATGACACAGCAATAGGAAAGAACGAGAGATTCTCAGAGTGTCAGATGTAGAAAAACAATTATAGCACAAGTTCCTTTCCCCAGAGAGCTTTCTAAGGAAAATCGAATCAAACAAGCCTTCCTGAGGACAAAGTATGAATTAGCAGGAGGCATTTGTGTTCCTTGTGATAATACTAGATAAGTACGTATTGATAGGAACTATTACACATTCTCCCCACATCTCACCTAAGCAATAAAAAATTAACTCTTGGGGCACCTGGGTGGCTCAGTTGGTTGAGCATCTGACTCTTGATTTCAGCTTAGGTCATGATCCCAGGGTTGTGGGATCGAGTTCTGCACTGAGTGTGGAGCCACTTAAGATTCTCTCTCTCTCTCTCTCTCTCTCTCTCTCTCTCTCTCTCTCTCTCCTCTCTCTCCTCTCTCTCCTCTCTCTCTCTCTCCCTCCCCCCTTCTCTTCTTCCCTGCTCATTCACTCTCTCTCTCTCTCTCTCTCTCCCTCCCCCCTTCTCCTCTTCCCTGCTCATTCACTCTCTCTCTCTCTCAAAAATAAGTAAAATAGAATAAAATAAAATAAAATCAATAAAATGTTAAACAAGTTAACTATCTTTTTGGAGATGTAGATAGAGCACAATACTTATCTATCATTCTTTTATTTCTCCTGTTGGTATTCCTTCAGAGTCTACTTATTTCACACATTTATCTCAGACTTCATCCCAAACAACCCTATAAAAAGCCACTTGTATCGAGAAAGGTGGTCTGGTGGGTTTGAATCATCCCTCCACGGGGGAAGAAATTATCCTGAAGAGAAGGCTATAGGAAGAACTCCCTAGTTGAAAGGGAAGGCTCTGGAGTCAGAAGTCTTGAATTTGAATCCTAACTCTAAAATGTATCAACTGTGTGACCTCAAGTTAGTAGCTGGACTTCTGTGGCCTCAGTTTTCTCTCTGTTAGTTTTGGGTGCCAAGAGGAACTCCTTGAACTGTGAGAAGATTAAATGCAAAAACTGTATGTAATGTAATGCACCTAGAACCAGGTCTGATGCTTAATGCATATTCGAGGAGTGTGAGCTATTTTCATATGCTGTCATTTTCATGCGTGTGAATATGAAAGGGTGGGAGGGTCTAGGAAGGTGTTTAAATCCCTTTGGTGCTCAGTTCCTTTATTCTGCTTAGGGTGACCTCTAACATTCCCTGGGCAACTCTACCTGCTTCCTTGGTAGGCTGGTTCCCATTCCCTTATGCCCTTTGCTGATATACCAATCAATCGGGCAAACTAATCATCACAGAGATGTTAGTGACTTTGACTTCTTAGAAACTGATGATGTAAGAAGTGCACTTCAGGCTGGAGACAGATGGGTCCATTCAGGTAGCATTTCTTTCCACACAGATCATCCCTGCAGCCTAGGCTGTGGCACCGATGTGAGTTGGCCACCTTATACTAGTGGCTGCTTGGGTATGTGGGTGAGGCTGTCCTATTCATGCTCCAGGGTCCTTGTACACATTTATGACACCGTATTTCTGCTTCCCTGCCTTTACTCTCCCTTCCCTTCCAGATCAGAATGGAATAGGGCTCATTAAAGATTTATAGGGTAATACCAATAAAGAACTTTAGGAGCTGGGCTTGGTCTGGAGAAGAACCGTTAGTAAAAATCAACTCTATGCTCTAGGAGCCTTTAGACAGCCACTGCTTCCATTGGTGTTTAATATTTATCGCTTCCTCATAATCTTTCAGCTGCTCTTTTGTTGACTTTAGGAAGACTGGGAGGAAAGTCCTATGAATATTTATTTTCTGCCACATAATATATTTAGTGTTTGGCTTGGAAGTTTAAGTTTTGTGTTCCTTACACAAATTATGAATAAAAAATAAAAATCATCATCACTGCTTTCAGGCCAAACATATGTTATCATGTAACAATGTATTATGTACTAGAGCACAACATAACTTGCACAGGTTAGTCCTACAAGAATGTGACACAACACAATGATAACACAGTATTAAAGTGGAGCTATGAATGAAAAAAGAATTTGTAAGTGCCCAGAACCTGTGAATATATTATGGTACATGACAAAGAGGGATTAAGTTGGCAGATGGAATTAAGGTTGCCAATGAGTTGACTATAAGATATGAAGATGGTCCTGGGTTATCTGGGTGAGCCCAACATCTTCACAAAAATCCTTTCAAGTGGAAGAGGGAGTCAGAAGAGCGGTCAGGAAAAAAAATTGAAGATGCTGTGCAGAAAGAGTCCATCCTCTTCTCTGTACCTATCTCAAACTACTGTTCTATTTCGCTTTCCCTTTAAAGCTTAACTTCTTAAAAGGGTTTTCTACATTCTCTTCCTGGACCTTCCCACTTCTCATTCGTGACTTAATCTGTGATGCCTGACTATGCCTTCATGTTCTACTGAAATTTTGTCCTCCAGGTCACCAGTGACCTCCCAGTAGTGAAATCCAGTGACCATTTTTCAGCTTGTCTCTTATAGACCCCTAAAAACCCCATTGTCCTGAGATACTCACATCCGCGTTTGACTTCTGTGTTCCTGCATTCTACTGCTTCTCCTTGTGCCCCCACCCCATTGTTCCTTCCCAGTCTCTTTGAGGCCAACATTTTCTCTGGCTGTCCCCTAAATTCCATTTATTATGGTAGACCCTCTTCTTCTTCTACATACTCTTTTGAAAATCATCTACATCTGAAACCTCAATGAGAAAGCATACACTGATGACTCCCAAATGTATGCCTCCCACACAAACTTTGAGCTTTAGAGCTTCATATCCATTTTGCCCTCTGGAAACTGCATGGGTGATGGAGTGGGGGGCAGGGGGGGTGTTTCCCCATCACCTTTAACTTAGGCTCTGATACTCTGATTTGAGTGAAAGTAGTTTATTTTGGAGGGAGATGACCCCAGGAAGCATTCTAAGGGAATGGGAAGTAAGACAGAGAAAGGGGGAAAGTCAACAGGCAATGTGTTAACAAGCAGATTATCCCTACTGTCCAATGGGACTCAGTCTCCCTGGGGACCCTCAGAGACAATGGGTGGAAGACACCTCAGAACTGATGCATAGAGGGACATGAAAGCTGAGGTATTCATTCATCAGTTCCTATCCCTCACCTTTGATGGTCACTCCTGGGACATTAACTCCCTGGAATTTCACATCTGACTGCATATGCCCTGCAGCCAACCTTACTCTAGTGGCCACAGAATGACCTCAGTCAGAAACATGCAGAAGCTGTATTTACATGTAGGAAGTGTCTGCAGACAATTTCAGTAGAAGGCCAAAGGAATACGAGTGGGTCAGCAAATCACCACACCCCAAACTGGATTCAAGGGCTTAACTTCCAAACCTGCTCTTCCTCCTGGGTTTCTTGTTTCAGTAAATGATCTCACTATCAATCCATTGTCCAAGCCAGAGACCTGAGCAATCTCAGTGTCACACTAAATTCCTTTCTTTCCTATTTCATACATGTCACATCTGTCACCAAGTCCTGTCAATTCTACCTTTTAAACTTTTCTCATATCTGCCCATCTGTGCCTTCTACAGCCAGTAGTGACCATAATCTCTTATCCAGATACCTACATAACCCCTGTCCTAGTCTTTCCATCTTTTATCTCCAGACTTTGTCTCTCCCAATCTCTATTCAACATAGCAATCAGAGTGGCCTCTAGAAACAAATCCAGTCATGCCACTTCCCTCCTAAAGACTATTCAGCTAGTATTTCCATGGAAATAGAGGCCACACTTTCTAACACATTTTGCTAAATTGTCCATGACTTTCGATTTGTTTACCACTTTAGATCTCTCTTCGTTATCTGTGCAATTACTTTCTACTCTCAGTCCTTCAAATATGTCACGTTCTCTCCAACCTCAGCACCTTTGCTTGTTCTGTCTTTCTCTACTTAAGACTGACTGTCTCTGAGGTCTCAATTACAAATCACTTCTTTCAGGAAGTCTTCCCTGATCTCCCCTGCCTTGAGATTTCCATACTACCCTGTGTGTTCTCATCATGACATTTCTCACACTAAATTGTAGGCTATTTACCCATAATAGACCCACCTCCCTTCCCCAATATTGAGAACTCTATTAGATGAGGGGCTATGTTAGTCTATTGTTCTATTATTGGTGCATAGTAGGAATAATACATATCTGTCAGAAACAGGTCTCTCCTTCCTATGGCACAAGCAATAAATATGTAAATTTGGTTGGCTGTTGACTCTTTTCCAAATACCTGAAATCTGAGAGGCCACACTAGTTTCTATATTTGAATTGCACATAGCAAAGAAAGGCCTCTCTTTGAAGTCAGTGGGCCAGGAGAAACTGTAAGATTAATAGACCTACCTCCCACCTGCTGCTGGAGGAATTTATCATAACTCTGAAGAGTATCCAAGAAGATATGTTTCCCGGAAAAATCAAACCAATGATCTTTCCAGAGCCACTACTTTTAGTAACCCAGTACAATCGGTCTATTCATCTTTCTGGTAATGATTTTTTTCTCCTCAAAGCTCTCAATTCATTTTCCATTGCTGACATGTAATCCAGAAATAATAGAGGTCGGTTTAGTATAACTCATATCCAAAAAGGGAAAGTGCCAACACCCTGAAAGAAAAGCTCTGAATTAAATATTCCCGCAAATAATTCTCAGCAATTCAGGGGATACAAAAAGGCCTATTCAGTTGTAGACGATATTTCTTTTTGTTGTTTATTATAAATATGGTTTTCCAGTAGAAAAAAATTATGTTTGAAAATACCGCTTTGGCACAGTCTTTGTAATTATATCCCAGGATTCAAATGTGAACATTTTTTTCTAGTTCTGTTTTCTCATAAAGTTCTATTCAGAGGTTCTAAAATTTGAAACAATCTTTAAAAGCTGTAAATGTTGGCATGTGCAGTCAAAGCCAATGAACAGAAACCCAGTGAACATATAACATTAGCAAGAAATAAACCTTTGTTGTTTTAGCTACTAGGATTTGGGGTTCTTTGTTTCTATAGAAGGAGTGATAATTTCCTGTCAACTCTCTCAGTTCAAAAGCAGTTGAGAAGTGGAAAGAAGAATCAGACAATTGGAGAACAAAATACTCAATCCTATTACTCAGATGGCCAGTTTGAAGAATAGACATAGAAAGCAGCCACAATCGGGTTCTTTAGTAACTTCTTCACTGCATTCACCTGACCCATCCCAAACTTCAAGTCTGCCAGTTACAAGGCCAGATCCTGATGTAGAAAGCTCACCTCGTGGAGAAACAGAATGAGAAATTCTCAGTGAGAGGTAGGGCAGAGAAAGAGAACAGTAAAGCACAGGGGCTACACTGAGCACATGTTCAGTTCCTTTTCCACATTCACCACAGAGATAACGCACACCTCCAAGGGAGCATGCCCACACATGCCCATCCTGAGAGGAGGAACTTGTTCACCAGGATGGAAAAACTCACAATTGAAATAATGGAATATTGATCCAATTAAGCCCAAGAGCAAAAGCTAAAAGAACTTACAGGGTCTTCCTCTACCTGAAATCAGTTTTAAAAAATGCCCAGCATTGTAGATACTAAGTTCATGCAATGTGACCTCTGTCCTGGGACAGAGAGAGTGCACGGCCATCTGTCTCCAGAGAAAGCAGGATCCTGTACTGTTTCTGGAATTGTGAGATGCTGAGTCAAATAAAACCATACCTGGGTGATAAATAGACTCATCTGAGCTCTAAGACCAGATCTGAAGGAGAAAAAGTCCTAAAGGACCATCTGGATGGAGGAATGTGAGAGACTGTCCTATTATTTTGACTTAATAAAGACAGAAAGCTATGGGCCTGATTACAGGCATATCAGCCTCAAGGATTATAGTCACTGATGATAGAACCATATACTTGATTGCATTTGCCTTCCTCAATGGCTGCTTTCCTCATTTACCAAATGAATGATGTTTAAACCTGGGATTTTATTTTAGGTTTCACTACAGGAGTAGTATGGAATTTGCCTTAGTTCATTGCTGAGGAAATGGCTGACATGGAAGCTAGGGGAGAAGAAGGAATGATGTAGTGACCCCTTGGAAAAAACAACCAACTAATCCTATGATTGTCATGTGAGATTTATCAACTGAGTAATAAACATGTGTTTGACTTCCAAAACAACAAATGATTTTGGCCTCTGCCAAGTTGTAAAACACACACACACACACACACACACACACACACACACACACACATTCTTACAGAAATAGTAGATAGATAAATAGGAAGGAAGGAAAAAAAAAAGAAAGGGGTAGTGTTTTTCCTCCTTTTAACAAATTTATAAACCATATAACAAATTGAGTCATTTTTGGTCCAATGCCTTTTTTATGTGTAACAACTAAGAAACCACGAGGTCATCATGTGAAAAGGAAGAGTCTGGGGTTACATCTTAAATTGTAATTATTTTCTTTCCATGACTAGTAGAGAAAAGCTTTTCATATTAGCATATTTTTGTAAAACAGTCTGCTTCAACCGATCCTAGGACATCACTTGGATGAACTACACAGAAGCTAGGAAACTTCAGGGTAGGCCTACATCATTGGTATTGGTATTGAAACTTAGTCTTTCTTTTGCATAAAACTTTCTACTTTTTGCTCATTTCCTTTATAGTTTTTTGTTTAGTATGTAGGGGTCTGAATAAAATTCCCCAAAAAGTTTGTTTTGGACCTATTTTCAGATGGCTGTTTTTTTTTCTTCTTCTGAGGATCCAAAACCTCAAAACATTAATATTTCTCATTGTGAAAGAAGTGATATGTTTTCTTAAATGTTGGTAGCTGATTATGAACGGGTGTTATTTCTTCCCTGAAGAAAGAAGTAGTTTAGTTTTGATGGATAAAATGATAATCCTTTAATGTTATATTGCCTCACTCTGTAGGTCAGATTTCAGTTTAGGTATAGTTCATAAATTTTATTAAATAGATGCTTCAGAGAGCTATGATTAGCTTCTAGGAAGTTTTTAGCCAGAGAAACACACAGCAGCTTGAAAGGCTTTCACATTAATGAACACCTTTTATCAATAGTTTTAATTTCAGGGTAGAATTTGTGATATATTTGGTTTCTGCTTTTTGGCAAGCATTCTGTTTATACTATAAATTTCACTGTGAATTTCTAGCATGGCTCTGATATGTGAGTGAGAAAGAATCTGACCAGTGAGAAGTATTTTCTAGTGCTTTTAAACCTGAATTATGATTTTCTGTCTTGAATTGTTTCTGTGCTCTGGTCATTCTCCCAAGATGGGTAAGGGCAGCAGTAAGCCCAGGACCCCAGGGGAAAAGAAGGGACTCCATTTTCTGTAGCAAAAGAAATTGTAATAATTTCTTCCTACTGTGGCCTGTTTATTACGAGAATAAATACAGATGACAGCTTTCCATGGGCCATTTGCTCTAGCTGGTGGTCCTACTGTACTTGGTACTGAGTGGGTTACCAGGACATGGGAATTTCAGTGTTAAAACCTATAAACTTCTAGATAAACCAGGACAAGCTGATCACCGTAGGTAGTCACAAATTCTGAAAGATTGTTATCCCTAATTTGGAGAATTTAGAGGTCTGACTATTATAATGGAAATGTTATGGATATGCAAATGCAGCTCATTGGCTCCTGGTTTGCCTTAAAATGACACAGTGAGACCATTATCTCTCATGTCATGGAGAGGGTTAGGATGTCTTCTCAAAAGCCCAGTTTTCTTCTGTTAACTGCTGCCACAATACCAAGAGATTCATTCTTGGTGTTCAGAGTCTGGCCCTACAGAACAGGTGGGTTGCCTTTTCCCCTTTAAGGTTTTGATGGGTTTCTGAATTAAAAAGCAAAATAATATTCTCAGCCATCAAATCTTTAAATAAGCTGCCTTTCTTTTTGTTTATACACAGCTTTATTGAGATATAATTCACATACTACACGATTCACTCATTTAAGAAGTACAAACCAATGGTTTTAGTATATTCAGAGTTTTGCAACCATCATCACAATAACAGTATATGAGGGTGTTAATTTCTTGACACCCTCACCAAGACTGGCTATTTTTTAATTTTTTATTTTAGGAATCCTAGGGATATAAAGTTGTACCTCATTATGGTTTTGATTTGCATTTCCCTGATACTAATGATTTGGAGCACTCTTTTACATGCTTTTGGCCATTTGCATATTTTCTGTAGAGAAATTCTATTTAAGATGTCTTCTTTTTAGCTAAATCAAATCAAAGGCCAAAAAAAAAAATACAGCACGTAAAGTGAACTAAGTTTCTAGCTACAAGATGGATAGGCTTAGGTCCCCTCAGCCTCTCCTTTTCTGTCACTTCTGAGATAAATTAATCATCTGACAATAGCAGAGGTACCACGGGACTTACCTCTCTCTGGCCGAGGTACTATACAGTGAAATGATAAACAGATCCAAGATCTTCCACCCAGAAATTCCACTCAACTTCTATAATAGGTGAGATTTAGAATTCTCACACGACTAGTAGGATGACAATCAGCCTGTCTCTTGACTTCTCACTCACTCGTCAATTCAAGCATGCAATGCAATCATTCCTCCAATCCAAGTCAGCAAGAAAGGACTGGGGAAGTCAGCTAGGGGCTGGATAGTAGAAAGCAGGAGATGCCTATTGTTCATCTTTGCCAACTTAGTTCGTTGCATTTGGAGCTTATAGGAAAAGAGACAACTTTTTACCAGGGAGAGACAATATGTTAAGCCATTCTTGTTCATCGTTCTTATTATTTAGTTTATCAGCTTGGTAGAAAGCATTATAGAATACTAAGCCAAACATTTATAATGTGCAGTGAGGAAGTAAGAAAAATCCTGGAATATTGAGTGGTGGATGAACCCTCTTGGGGAAAACTTTAGGATGCTTCAAGGTGGCATAAAATTACTGGCACATTTCAAGGGAGACAGAGGATACAGGGTAATTGTGGCCATTGTTGATCCTGTCACTGACCCAGAGGTAGACTAATAGAGGTCTTGTCAGAGGCTCTCAAACTATTCTGTTCTTGCTCAGAAAAAGTTAGAGTAGGAAGAAGCTGCTTCCAGAAGAAGGGGATTTCGGGAATTGATACATCAATTGTACACAAAACTTCATTTGGGGCACATCAATCCCAGAGTCTTTCAGTTTGTAGCAGCAGAGGTTAGCAGATAAGGGTCCTTTCAGAACTTTCTCTGAAGCTGCTGAATTCTTCTGGACTAAGATAGCCTGAGCCTTGGGACAGCCCAGCAACTTCTTGAAAGAGATGTCTGGCTTTACGGTTCATCAGTGTTTGTTTCCTCCCTCTTACATACAGAGTACAAAAGTGTACCATGAAAACAAAACTCTAACTATTAACAATGATAACAATTTGTTAAAGCTTAAAATATTCCAAATGTCCTTACTTTTTCTAAAATTCTCTCTGTTGATATTTTGAAACCCTTAAGGAAAGGCCACCTGCATACCAGATAGTAGGATTTTGTTTCCATCTGTGTGGGGCCTTCAGATGGTGAACTAAAGACAAATGGAACACCAGGATCTAAGATGTAGGATCTCATCCCTTCTCTTTTTGAATGTCAGCTCGCAGTGTTTCTCCCTGTTTACTGCCCCAAACAAAATTTTATCTATTCTGTTTTTTTCCATTTACATAATATTAACTTTGTTAGCTATAAGTCTGTGGTTTAAAGGAGAAATAAAGTTGTGGGCAATAAAAATACTGAGTTATCTCAAACCTTAATCTATTGTAATGATTCTTTTGGCATTTTACATAATACTTCGACTTAATGACCTATAATGAAATTTTTAAATAAAGAGTACTTTTATTCCAAGAATCTATTTTTACTCCAAGAATCTATTCTATTCCAAGAATTTAATAGATTCTTATTATTTATTTAAAATATTTACTGAGTACCTAATGCATGTCAGGTATTTTTCCAAGTGTTGGAGATACAGCAGGAGAACAAACAAACAAACAAACAAAATGGCCAATGATCTGAAAAGCCTTATATCTATTAAAGAAATTGAAATACTAATTAATAACCTTCCCACTCAGAAAACACCAGACCCAAATGGGTTCACTGTTAATTGTACCAAACATTTAAGAAAGAAATTATACAATTCTCTGCAATCCCTTTCAAAATATTGAAGCAGAGAGAATACTTCCTAACTCATCCTATGAAACCAGCACTACCTAAGACCAAACCCAGACAAAGATATACAGGACAAGAAAACTACAGACCAAGATCTCTCCTGAACAGAAATGCAAAAATTCTCAACAAAATATTAGCAAATTGAATCCAATAGTATATAAAAAGAATTCTAAAACACAATTAAGTGGTTTTTAACCTCGGTATGCAGGGCTGGCTCAAAAATCAATTCATGTAATCTACCACATCAGCAGTCTAAAGGAGAAAAATCATATGATTATATTAGTAGATACAGAAAAAGCATTTGACAAAATCATCCTCGATTCATGATAAAAAAAAATTCTTAACAATCTAGGAATAGAGGGAATCTTCCTCAACTTGATTAAGAACATCAACAAAAACCTACAGCTAACATCCTACTTGATAGTGAGAAACTTGAAACTTTCTCTCTAAGATCATGAACAAGACAAGGATGTCCCCTTTCACCACTGCTTTTCGATAGCATACTGAAAGTCCTAGCTAACACAATAAGACAAAGGCTAAAAAAGGGTATATAGTTTGGGAAGGAAGAAATAAAACTGTCTTTGTTCACATATGACATGATTGTCTATGTAGAAAATTTGAAAGAATTGACCAAAAAAAAAAACCCCTTCTGGAACTAATAAGCAATTATAGCAAGGTCTCAGGATACAAAGTTAATACACAAAAGTCAATCACTTTCCTATATATACCAGCAATGAAAAAATGGAATTTGAAGTTAAAAACAATATCATTTACGTTAGAACCCCCCAAAATCAAATACTTAGGTACAAATTTAATAAAATATGTACAAGATCTATATGAGGGTGACTAAAAAACTCTGATGAATGAAATCAAAGAATAAATTAATGGAAAAAATCTTCCATGTTCATTGATAGGAAGACTCAATATTGTCAAGATGTCAGTTCATCCCACCTTGACCTATACATTCGGTTCAATCCCAATAAAATCCCAGTAAGTTGTTTTATGGGTATCAGCAAACTGATTCTAAAGTTTATAGAGAGAGCAAAGGACCCAGAATAGCCAACACAATACAGAGAGAGAGAGAGCATAAGTGGAGGAGACTGACATCACCCAACTTAAAAACTTCCTAGAAAACCACAGTAATTCAGACAGTATGTTTTTGGTGAAAGAACAAATAGATGAGTGGAATAGAATAGAGGGGCCAGAAGTAAACGGACAAAAATATAGTCAACTGATCTTTAACAAAGGAGCAGAGGCAATACAATAAAGGTAGTCTTTTCAACAAATGGTGCTAGAACAACTGAATATCCACATGGAAGACAATGAATCAGACACAGAACTTACACCCTTCACAAAAATTCACTTGAAACAGATCATTGATCTAAATATAAAATGTGAAACTATAAAACTCTACGCAATAACATAAAAGAAAAATCTTGGTGATGAATTTTTAGATACAACATGAAAGAAATAATCAATAAGCTGGACTTCATTAAAATTAAAAAGTTCTGCTCTGTGAAAGATACTGTCAAGGGAATGAAAAGACAAGCTACAGACTGGGAAAAAGTATTTGCAAAAGACACATCTGATAAAGGATTATTATTCAAAGTATACAAATAACTCTTAAAACAACATAAGAAAACAAACAAGCTGATAAAATAAGTTAGCCTTAACAGATAACTCAGTAAAGGATATTTATAGGTGACAAGCACATGAAAAGATGCTTCACATCATATGTCATAAAGGAAATACAAATTAAAACAATGAGATATCACTACACACCTATTAGAATGGCCATCATTTAGAACAATGGCAACACTGAATTCTGGTGAGGGTGTGGAGTAGGACTTTCATTTTGTTACTGGTCAGAATGAAAAAATTGTACAGTCACTTTGGGAGACAGTTTAGTTGTTTCTTATAAAATTACACATAAACTTACCATTTGATCCAACAATCATGCTCCTTGGTATTTACTCAAGGGAGTTGAAATTTTATGTCTACACAAAAACCTGTGCATGAATGTTTTTGGCAGCTTTATTCATTATTGGCAAAACTTGGAGCAACCTGAGATCCTTCAGAAGGTGAGTGGATAAATAAACTGTAGTACATCCAGACAATAGAATATTCTTCAGCATCAAAAAGGAACAAGCTACCAAGTCATGAAAGGGAAGAAAACTTAAATACATGTTACTACTTGAAAGAAGCCAATACTGTATGATTCCAGTGATGTGACATTCTGGAAAAGGCAAAACTACAGAACAATAAAAAGATCCCTGCTGCCAGGGGTTTAGGGGAGGAAGGGGAAATAGGCAGGGCAAAGAGGAGTTTTAGAGCAGTGAAACCACTATGTATGATATTACGGTGGTGAATACATGTCCTTATAAACTTGTCCAAATGCATAGAATGAGCAACACCAAGAGTGAAGCCTAAGGTGAACTATGGACTCTGGGTGACATGTACCACTGGTGAGGAATGCTACTTTGGGGGAGGCTCATGTGAGTGGAGGCTCAATTTTGCTGTGAACTTAAACCTGCTGTAAAAAGTAAGGTCTACTGGGGCGCCTGGGTGGCTCAGTCGGTTAAGCGTCCGACTTCGGCTCAGGTCACGATCTCCCGTGAGTTCGAGCCCCGCATCGTGCTCTGTTGCTGACAGCTCAGAGCCTGGAGCCTGTTTCGGATTCTTTGTCTCCCTCTCTCTCTGACCCTCCCCCCTTCATGCTCTGTCTCTCTCTGTCTCAAAAATAAATAAACGTTAAAAAAAAAAAAGTAAGGTCTATTAAAAACAAAAAAATAAAAACAAAGTCCAGACCCTTGTCCTTGTGTTGCTGTTAGGAGCTCTGCTGAGCTGGGAGAGAAAAGAAAGGTCAGCGTAGCTGTTTAAAGCAGCAAGGCAAAAATCAGAATTAAGCCTTTAAATCCCTTATGGTGATGAAATAAGCAAGAGTTTAAAACTGGAGAAAGTGCAGACTCTCTCCTGTTTCATTTCCCTCACAAAAAAGCACACGAGTGAGGGGCTCTGGCAGTTTCGTGGATTCTGGGACTGGGGTAGGGCAGGAGTGAGGCAAGGATGGCAAGGATGGCAAGGTTGGGGAGGGCTAAGAGTGAAACAGTAGTGGGTACTGAGTCAGAGTAGGGAAAAGCATCTTCAAGGTTTATCCTCTTCTCGCCCATTCCCCATAAGATGGTCTCAGCAGGAGCTCCTTCAAGATCTGTGCCCAAGACCTCATACAGAAAAATCCAGGAATGAAGGCCCAGGGCTAGAAGTGCAGATCTGTGAAAGAGCATGTCTGGATCGGGTCCCTGGGTCCCTGACTGCATCTCCCTAAAGAGACTCAGATGCCCTGGCTATGAACTATGTCTGCTGTGGGAATGACAGCTTTTCACTGTGAGCCTGCCAGGTTAGAGCCTTTGTAATCGCCTATGATCAGGCCTGAAAAATCACCCATAGGTTTTGAACCAGGAACTGGACTCTTGGATCACATTCTAGACAGTAAATGGGATGAGCACGTAAAACAGATGCTATGCTAGATAGTGGCAAGTGCTAACTTACTGAATAAATCAAGCAGGGAGGCAGATAGGGAATACATGAGAGTGTGGGGGTGGGGATGTGATAGCAATTTTAGACAAGGGAAGGCAAAGGAGGCTTCGTGGAAAGGCAGCATTGTGTGAAGAACTTCAGAATGAGGCTTGAAGACACTTGGGAGAAGAGTAGGGCATACAGAGGGATTAGCAGTTACAAACTGCTTGAGCTGGAAGCTTGCGTGTGATGCCAGAGGAGACCCATTTGTCTGGAGTAGAAGGAGCAGAGCAAGAGGAACAGGAGATGGGATTATGGGATAGCTAAATAGCTAAGGAGGGGCCGTTCCCTCAGGGCCTTGCAGCCTCTGTAAGGTTCTGGATTTTTTTCTCTGAGTGGGAGGAGACACCACTGGGGATTTTTTTTTTTTTTTTTTTTTTGAGTAATCTCTGTGCTCAACATGGGGCTTGCACCCAGAACCTAGAGACCAAGAGTTGCATGTTCTACCGACTAAGCCAGCTTAGTGTTCCCCTCTGGGAATCTTAAGAGAGGAATGACATGATTTGACCCTAGTCAAATGGCTTTAGGGGAATGAGAATGGCTTTAGGAGAGACAAGGAGGATATGTTAAGGGCAGAAACAGGGGGACCTGTTAGGATGTTACTGTCATCATTTGGGAAAGAGATAATTGAGGTTGCCTTGGACCAGGGCACAGGGTGAAGTGGTTGGATATGGGATATATTTTTAATACAATGCTCCTATTGTATCCATTCTAAACACATTTTAACATACCTGAAATCAGAATGCATCTTACATTGGGGTGGCATCATGCCACATTGAAATTCTGGTCATCTGTTTACCTGTATGTCTCCTCCAGGAGGTGAGGAGTTGGGGACCTCATTAATTTTTGCCTCACACAATCCCCTAAACATACCAATACACTTGGCACAGAACAGGTCTGCAATATTTGTAACAGTCTGTTTTTGTTATTTTGCATTTGCAAACCATAGTTTTCTCTTTTGCAAAATGTAGTCAACAATGGCTCATAAAGATGTTTTAGGAGTTTTGAAGATTATGTAAGATAATGTATACACCAGGTCCAAAGAACAGTGTTTGGTACATAAATGCTCAATAAATATTTGCTTTTTTTTCAAAATTTGTATTGAATTGTGAATAATATTACTATTATGCTTTAATTATCATAATATACTTTAATCTCATTTGAAAAGTGTAACATCTATTTTTAAGCCTTAGAATGGGATCTGTTCCATCACAGAAACTTCTGGTGTATTCAACTAAAAAGAAAAGAAACAGTGAAAAGAGGAGGTAACCCCATTTTATTTCTCTCGTGGTGACAAAGTGCTGGAATCTATGATTATTTGAGGATTCTAAATATAGAGCACTGATGACCCAAAAGCTCTTCTCAAATTTCATTTTTTTCTAATAGCTTCTGAAAAAACACTCCCAGGAGTGTCAACTAGTAATGTCAATTTAGGGAGTTTATGCAATTTACAACAGTGTGTTGCATTTTATCTCATTGACTTTATCTCACAAGAGTCTATTCATGTCCAGCCTGCTTTGGTCATGATAAATGCATCATCCAATTACTCATTTAGCCTGTTTGCTAATATGGAAAGAAGCAATTTAATGCATTGGTTAAGTGACTAGAGCAGACATTATTGGATCTCTACTCTGATAATATGCATGACTCTGAACAATACTTTGGTGTCTGCTTCCTTCTATGACTTAGGAATTTTCCTGATTGCTAAATAGACACTGATGAATTTTAATACGATTATTACGTTCTTCTAAGACTTTTAAATAAAAGTATTCAATAAATTCATCTTGATTGGAGCACTATTTTTCTTGATATTTATAATGGCTCCAGCTTTGCCCTTTTTCTTGCTTGAGATGTTGAAAAACTGTAGAGTTTATTGGCTAAGTGAAAGTCTGTACGTGCATAATTTTCAAATTAGCATGATCAACATGAGATGTAAAGTACACTTGAGGAGTACGTTTTTAATCTCCCCCTTCCCCCTTTTCCTTCTTACTGATGACCTTGATTCAATGCTCTGTGTGAAATAGAAGCAAACAGGCACTTTCTCCTCTTTTTCCCGGGGCATCTCTGCAGCCTCTTGAATCAGGACCCACTCTCTGGGTTTCATCTGCTGCTGTAGGAGGAAATGTCCCTGCTCCTAGCTAAAATCAACCCTTCCCCTGAATTCTGAATCACATCCTCTTTCACCTTCTCTAGGACTTTTCTCCTACAAATAGACCCCTCTCTCCTGCATTATTGATTTCCCCCTCATGGGGTTTGTTTCCATCAGCCAATAAACCTACTCTTGAACCCCCTTTTCTTTCTAGCTGCAGCCCCATTCTCCTGCTCTCTGATGGCAAACCTTCTCAAATAAATGGCTTCCCCATTGCATCACCTATTTTTTTTTTTTTTTTACTCAATCCATTTCAGTTAGATCTTTGTCCTTCCCTCTATATCTGAAATTTCTTCAGTGGCCCCCATGTCACCAAGTGCAATGGTCACTTTTTGCCTTCATCCTCCTCAGCATCTTAGTGGCATTTCTCCTAAGTGACCACTGTCTCCTAGAAACTCTCTTTTTTCTTGGTTTCATGACAACCCATTTGCCTGATTTTCTTATTTTACTGCCTATTGACTCTAGGCTGATAACTCCCAAATGTATATATTCAGATCTAACTTTTCCCAGAACCCAAACTTGTATATCTAAATACAATTTGGCATCTCCACTTGAATGCTTAATGAGCATCTCATACCTATTTATTATGATCATCTTTCTATGTACATATATACATGTAGAATCCTTCTGCTATTCACTCTGCCTGATATTCTCTTCCTTCATCTTTTCCCTTTTTTCCGGTCCTTTCTCCTAAACCAGCCTTCAGTAGAATAGGTCCCGTGGTGATTCCACAGCACCCATTAGTTCTCTTTTATAGTAATTAGCACGTTTATAGTCATTTGCTCAAATGTATTATTATCTGTTTAGTGTAAATTTTGCCCCTTTAGTCTCTAAGATTCCTGAAGTCAGAGATTTTCTGTGTTGTTTAGTATATTCTGAGGGCTCAACACAGTGTCTTTGCACAGATTAGGAGCTCAATGAATATATTTATTTCTTACCTTTGTACATCTACGTTGTTTCCTAATTTACACCATTATATTATAAGCAATTATACAATGAACATTCATATAGCTAAATTTTTGGCATGTCTTTAATCACATGTTCAGAACAATCTTTACAAATAGAATCGCTGGTTTTACACTGATACACATTTTCGAGGCTTTTGTTATAGTGTGGTAGTCTGCAACACAGCCACCATTAACTTCTTCCCTCCCTTTATGAGCAAGCCACTCACTCATTAAAAGGTGATGTCTCCTTCCCTTATTCTTGAATGACTTGCTTTAACCCTCAGAATGTGGTGAGAGTAGGATTGCCAGAAAAAAATACAAGATGTCCAGTAAAATTAAACTGTCAAATATGTAGGAAAAAGGGGGGGATATATTTATACTAAAAAGTTATTCGTTTTTTATCTGACGCTCAGATTTAACTGGGCATCCTGTGTTTTTATTTGCCAAATCTGGCAACACTACGTAAGTGTGATGATGCTCTACTAGGTTGGTATGATAATGCTGTTCCAGTGTCAGGCCTAGCCTTTAAGAGAACTGGCAGTTTCTACTTTGCCCTTGAGAAGTCAGCTACAATGCTGTCAAGAACTTTGGGCCAGGGGCAGCTGGGTAGCACAGTCAGTTAAGCGTCCAGCTTCGGCTTAGGTCATGATCTCACGGTTTGTGAGTTCAAGCCCCACATCAGGCTCTGTGCTGACAGCTCAGAACCTGGAGCCTGCTTTGGATTCTGTGTCTCCCTCTCTTTGATTAAAAAAAAAAAAAAAAAAAAGAACTTTGGGCCAGACTCCTGAATGAAGAGAAATCACCCAGGAAGGTCTAGGAGGGTGAAATGTTCTATTGGATGTTCCAGCCCCAACTAGGCCTCAAGTCCTGGGAGAGGAGGATCTAACAGCATGTGTTCAGGTAGATTTCAGACCTACTATCTCCCTGTTGTTGAATGGGAGTGTCTATTGCGGGTTTCCTGTCCCTTTCTCACCATTGTATGCCTGATAGGTGGGGAAGAGTGGAGAGTTGGGGAGAGGCAGAAAACAGTTCACAGTTCTCCAGGTCTGGAGGAGCTGCACTCATATTGGACATGATGCAGATTATGAAATACTGAGCTTTGAGTCTGGTGGTTCCATGGGATGAGATTTTGAGAGATCTTGGGAGGTGGTGACTTGTTTTTGTTTTTGTTTTTTTTTCTTGCATGTGGAAAGAATATAAATAATTTGTGACCAGAGGATAGACTGTGGTGGATTAAATATAACCACAGATTCTTTGCCAGTTCTCTGGTCAAGAAGTGAAGTCTGGGGCGCCTGGGTGGCTCAGTCAGTTGAGCATCCCACTCTTGATTTCAGCTCAGGTCATGAGCTCATGGGTCATGGGATGGAGAACTACTGTGTAGGGCTTCGTGCTGACAATACGGAGCCTGCTTGAGATTCTGTTTCTTCCTCTCTCTCTGCCCCTACCCCCTGCACTCTCTCTCTCTCAAAATAAATAAATAAACTTTTTTTAAGTATATCGCTGTTTGATTTGCATACTTTGAAAATGAGTTTCAATATTTTTCAAATGCTTATTGGCTATAAAATGACTCTGTCTTTTGTCTATTTTTCCTTTAATTTGTAAGGGCTCTTCATTTATTTTTAATTTATTTTTTTAATTTTTTAATGTTTATTTATTTTGAGAGAGAGAGAGAGAGAGACAGAGCATGAGAAGGAGGGGCAGAGAGAGAGGGAGCCACAGAATCTAAAACAGGCTCTAGGCTCTGAGCTGTCAGCACAGAGGCTGACACAGAGCTCGAACTCACAAGCCATGACATCATGACCTGAGCCAAAGTCAAACTCTCAACCAACTGAGCCACCCAGATGCTCCTGGGCTCTTTATATTTTAATAATAATAACAGCAAATGGGGAATATTTTGCAATATATGTGGCTACACAGTTTGCTTGCGGGCTCTCTGAAGTAAAAAGTTTAAACTATTTATATAAAAAGCAGTGCCTGACTAGACAATTTTCTGAATGTTTCTTGTAACATGATCATATCTAGTTTCTAGCTTGTTTGCTTGTTTTTAGTACTTCTTAAATTATTCTAATACTCTCTCTGGATTTTTCTACTAGTGATTTTCTTCAAATGAAAATTTCAGCTGAAACCCAGTATAATACACTCCCTGCCTTCCTCTTGCCATTCTAGTGTGAACAACACTGGCATAGGCCACTGCCAACGGTTAGGTCTTCAGCCATCTTTGTGTTAAACTTTACGGAAAGTCTTTGGATAAACTGCAGTAGTATTTCATACCAATTTTAATCTCACAAACTTGAAAGAGCATGATACAAAAATGCTATTAGTTTGTACAAATTTCAAATACAGTTGACCCTTATAGTGTATTTACTGACCCTACCCCTGCAGTTGAAAATCCCTTTATAAATTTTGAGTCCCCTCAAAACTTACTAATAACCTACTGTTGGCCAGAAACTTAGTATATAAAATGTCAATTAACACAGATTTTAATAAAATAACAATTAACAGATTTTGTATGTTATATCTATTATATACTATAGTATTACAATAAGGTAAGTTAGGGAAAAAATGTGATTAAGAAAATCATAGAAAAGAAAATTCATTCACAGTACTGAACTGTGTATATTTTAAAGAATCTGCATATAAGCGGACCCATGCAGTTCAAATTCATGTTATTCAAGGGTCAACTATAATGTGAATCCTCCCATAACTAAAAGGTACTTAAAATTGGTTTGGATTTTGGAATTAAAAAAAAGGAGCATTAATAGAAAAACTACTGAATATGAATAAAGTCTTGAGTTCAGTTGTATTCATGTTGGCTTCCTAACTTAGGCAAATGTACCATGGTAATATCAGATGTTAACAATAGAGGAAACTGAGTGAGGGGTAAGTGGAAACTCTATGCGTTGTCTTGTTAAACTTTTCTGTACATTTTTTAAAGTTTTTTTTTTTTTAGAAGCATCTAAAAATCTGCTCTAAGAAATATTGTATAATGTTATAAGATTATGTATTCTGAGAATGCTAATCCTTACATTATATTTATTTCTCTGGGAGAATAATCTGTCTAGAATTATGCATGTTTTGAATTATGTGATCTTATCCCATGAATATAATTCACTACTATGTGCATTATGTATTTACATCCTATTTTGCAAACTGAAATAGGGAAAACTAAAGATTTAAGGCTGAATCATAAGCTAAAAGAAATCCCTCCTCCCAATAAAAACGAAAGAGCAAAACTAAAACTAAAACTAAAACTAAAACTAAAACTAAAACTAAAACTCTTCCATTTTCTAACATCAAAATTGTGACAGTAACGCTTTACCATTCCATGTGATCTTTGGACAAGTATGTGATCAAAGACCTGGCTTTAAGTGTGGAATCTGGAAACGAGGTCCCCAGGTAGGGCTCTGTCTTATTCCATGATGCAGAAATGTGAACACAGGAATCCAAATCTTGTAGGCACAATCATAAATCTTTATGAGAAATTTGCCTTTTGCCCATTTAGTTGGTAGGATCTGCTCCCTTCCCTCGCCCCTTCCCCCACTTTGTGTTTTTTATCAAAGCAAAGTGTCTTGGGAGTGGTTGTGGGAAGGGTGTGTTTGTCATCATGTTACATTCCTCTGTAGGTCTCTTTGCAGATAAAAGGTGTCTTTTTATAGACTTCACACTTGTGAAAGAAATTCCAATCATTTAAATTCAAGATGTTTCAGGGTTTACAGTTTCTACTGGTTGCCTCTCTATTTAGAGTATATATCTTGAAATTGTATATCACACTCCCCTATGTGTCATTTCTTATAATAGCATCTCTCTGATATTGACTGGCCATTGGATAAACAGTGCAGTTATATTTCACAATAATTTGAATTAACAAATTTGAAATAGCAAGCAATAAAATATTATTAAAATCTTATTTTATACACGCATGTTGAGATACTAGGAGTACCGACACTAAAAATTGTTTATTGTATATTAAAGAGTAACTGAGGTAAGGAATGCATT
Source organism: Panthera uncia (assembly GCF_023721935.1). Lineage (NCBI taxonomy): Eukaryota > Metazoa > Chordata > Mammalia > Carnivora > Felidae > Panthera > Panthera uncia. The sequence goes on along the minus strand of NW_026057584.1, from coordinate 96,182,319 downwards.
ACAGTGGCCCAGGTTTATGTGTACTGACTGTTATTTCTTACATTACATTTATTCTTAAGGAAAATGTCTATGTCTTATGAGTGTTTTGAGTTATGTGAAGTTTTAAGGAGCTATTCCAGTGCCTTGAATGATCCAACCCCCTTACTGTGAATCTGTTTTATTATTGTTGCTGATGTGATTGGTAATGATGATAAAAGTTATTGGCTGCTTAATCCTGTGCCGCATACTGTGGTGCGTACCTGTGTATGCAACCATGTGTATTATTCCTTTATCTATGAGACAGGCAGTTATTATTAATATCATTTCTATTTTGTAAATGAAAAATCTCATGCTTGGCAAATTTAAGTAACTCGTGTCCAAGGGAATACCTTTGGACTTAGGGCTGGAATGAAGCTTTCTTTCTTGGCAGTTTCAAGAATTTTGCTAACCAGTTCAGTATAAAATATTGACCACTCTTGCCTCTGTTATTTCATCCCTGTGGAAAGGTAAGACAGTCTTTGTTTCTGTGATCTTATAACTTTAAGTTTCCATCTGCTTCTGGGTTCTTAGGTCACTCATCTGCCTTCTTGGAAGGCATCCCTCTCCCCACCTCCCATTCCACTGAGATGGTGACGGGACAAATAGAGTGCCACTTTACCTCTGTAATTGTTCAAGACTGAAGAAGCTGTTTAACCTATTTTGTTTGCTTGCTTGTTTGCTTGCTTCTTTGCATGTGTGACTTTTTTTTACATCAGTTAAATTGTCCAGTTTTTTTTTTTTCCTAAAGGGTGTTACCCCTTACCACTTTTTTAAACAACACTGTCTGTAATCATCGTTTTTCAGCTTCCTGGGAGTAGTTGATATTTTTGGTTATAAAATGGCAATACATATCAACTTTCCCCTGAAAGAGGGATTAAAACATTCGTTTTCCTTTTAGGATTAAAAAAAAAAAAAAAAAAAAAAAAGGTAAATCTACTCATCTTGAACAGAGGCAATTTGGCTCCAGCATGTCTGAGACATTCCATAGCCTGTGATGTAATTTCCTCCCCTAAATCTTTCTATTCAGGGAGACAGAGTAACCTCAGGACAGGGAAGAAACTAAATTTTTTCAGTGTTTTTTAATTTTGAGGTATGGTTAAACATCTGGAGTAAAGGAATGTGAGTTGAGCTGGAATAGGGGCTTTCATACTGCATGCAAGTTTATATTTTCTATTTCTATTTCTATTTCATAAATTCCTATTAACCAAAGAACTGAAGCTATACTCCATTACTGTTATAATCTCTGCAGAACCTTCATTATGAATTCATATTCTATCACTCAACTAAAACTGAGCTTCATGAAGGCGAGGACTTTGTCATAGAAGACTGCTGGACATGTAGTAGGAATTAAGCTTGTTTTCAATGAATGAATTGTGGTTCAGTAACTGAGATCTCATTAAAGAAGCTTCATAAAACTAAGGAAGTATGTAGAGAATAGCAAACTAGAAGAAACACTGGAAGAGAAGTCAGGGGGCTGGGTTCTACTTTTCAGCTTTGGAAAGTTAGATGGAAGTGTGTAACTTTGGGCAAGTCCCCAAACCACTCTAAAACTCTAAAAGTTAAACTCTTTGGATAGTGAGCTAGGCTTTGCTTTACTTTAATTTCTGAATGTTAGTTCTGATTCAAGGTTTTTAAAGATTTGGTTGATGGAATATTAAGATATTGTGCACTTAAACAGTCTGTTTTTGATGCCATAGATTATGCATAAGCATATTTCTTAGCTAACATAATAAGGTGTGTGATTTACACTACAGACTTAGTAACTATTGAATTTTAAAATTTATGTCATACTGGGGCACCTCGGTGGCTCAGTTGGTTAAGCATCTAACTTTGGCTCAGGTCATGATCTCATGATTCATAGATTCGAGCCCCATGCCAGGCTCTGCGCTGACAACTCGGAGCTTGCTTTGGATTCTCTGTCTCCATCTCTCTCTCTCTGCCCCTCCCTTGCTTGCACACTCTCTCTCTCCAAACATTAACAAAATTTTTTTAAAAATTTATGTTGTATCAAATATCACTTGTTAAATAGAATTTAGTATCTTTGAAAACAAATACATTTCCCTAGAGCCTCCTATATTTATGAGTAAACCTATGTACTTAAATGATTTCACATTGTTCCTTTGCTAATTTAAAGGCTGCTCATCTTAGTGGAGGTTCCTTGTTGTTGGAAGGACTAGCCCAGTGGGAAAGTGTTGGCGAGATTCACCCACAAATCAAAGAAACCAAGTCTGTGATTCAGACTGCCTATCTAGAATTAGAATTACACTTGTCAAGCAGCCAGAGGAGAGACAATGTCCTTATTGGAATACAGCATTTCTTGTCTTCATGATCACCTGAAAATGCCAAAGGCAAAAGACAAGTTGAATCCTGCTGCTAGAGAGGCACAAGAGTGTTTATTCTGCTCTAAACTTGGAAGAGGAGACCTGGGATTCTTGACATCTGGCACTCCAGCTACCTTTATCCAGCAAATGCATTGTGAGAAAGGCAGAACATTTAAAGGCAAAAAGAAAGCAGCCTTTGATGGTTCTTTTATTTATTTATTTTTCATATATTACCTATTTTGAAGGAGACATTGTGCTTCAGGTCAATGTTTTCTTATAAACTTATTTGTAAGTTTACACTGTAAAATGTAAGAAGTGCATTTTCAATTTCAACTCAATATAGCTGCATATACACCTGCAGACATACGTGCACACACATACATACACACATATGGACATAAAACAAAAACTAAGTTTCTTCCAAACAATGTCTGCCCTAGCTACAGTTGAGCCATCTGATACTTTTTTTTTTTTTTTTAATATTACTTCACTTTTTAAAAACTACTGGTTATGGGGCACCTAGGTGACTCAGTCAATTAAGTGTCTGACTCCTGATTTCAACTCAGGTCATGATCACACGGTTCACCAGTTTAAGCCTCCCACTGGGGTCCATGTTCAGCATATGTCTGCCCAAACAACCATTTCATTCAAAAGGCTCTTTTTCAAGTTGAGGATGTCCTCCCTACTACTGGTTTGTTGAGTGTTTTTTATCTTTTACATATAAGGACTTAGAAGGTGTGTTATATTGATTGGTTCTCTTGTGTTGAACCAACATTGCATTGCTGGGATACATCGCACCTGGTCATGGTATACAATCCTCTTTATATGCTGCTGGATTCAGTTTGCTAGTGATTTGCTGAGGATTTTTGTATCTTTATTGTTAAGGAATATTAGTCTGTAGGTTGTTTATTTTCCTTGTGATTTCTTTGTTTGGTTTTAGACTCAGGTAATACTAGCTCCACAGAATGAATTGGTCAGTGGCTCTTTCTCTCTTTTCCTTGAAAGAGTTGGTGAAGAATTGGCACTAAGTCTTCTTTAAATGTTTGGTACCATCCGCCAGTAAACTTGTTTGGGTCTGGGCGTTTCTTTGTCAGTAGTTTTTGATTACTTACTCAATGTTTTTAAACTTGTTTTAGGTCTGTTTCAGCATTGAATTTTTTCTTGAATTAGTTTCAGTAGTGTGTGTTTTTCTAGGAATTTTAGTAATTTAAGTCTTCTATCTTTCCTTCTTAGTCTGTCTAGATAAAGGTTTACCCATTTTCTTGATTTTTTCAAATAACTAATTTTTGTTGTTGTTGATATTCTCTATTGTTTTTCTGCTTTTTTATTTAATGTTTTTATACTGCAATTTTATTATTTCCTAACTTATGCTTGCTTTAGCTTTAGTTTGATTCCCCCTGCCCCCAGTTTCTTAAGGTGGAGGGTTAAGTTTTATTTGACATTTTTCTTCTCTTTTAATGTAAGCATTAATAGCTATACATTTCATTCTGAGCATTGCTTTTGCTACACCCCATTTATTTTACTATGTTCTCTTTTCATTGTCATTGATATCAAAGTATTTTCTAATTTCCCTTGTCAGTTTTTTTTTTTTTTGATCATTGGTTATTTGAGTGTGCTTTTTAGTATTCATGTTTCTGTGAAGTTTCCAAATTTCCTTGTTATCAGTTTCTAATTTTACTCCATTGGGTTGGAGAATATATTTTGTATAGTTTCAATCTTTTAAAATTTATAGATACTTACTTAATGGTATACACATATGGCCTATCCTGGAAAATGTTCTATGTGCGTTTAAGTAGAATATGTATTCCACAGTTATTGTGTGGAGTGTTCCATTGATTCCTGCTAAGTTTCCTTGGTTAAGTCTAGTGCTGTTCATTTCTTTGTTGATCTTCTGTCATTTTACCCATTATAGATAGTGAGTTGTTGAAGGATCCAACTTTGAATTGTCTATTTGTCCTTTTGATTCTATCATTTTTGCTTCATATATGTTGGGTCTTCATATATGTTTTTAGGTCCATATATGGTCACAAGTGTTATAATTTCTTATTGATTGACCCTTTTTTCAATATAAAATGTTCTTTTTCTCTAACTATTTTTATCTCAGAATGAACAAAATATTTGTTTGCCATTGGTATAGCCATTCCAACTCTTTTATGGTTATGCTTATGTACGCATATACATCTATATCCATACTTTTACTTACAACCTATTAGACTCCTTGAATCTAAAGTATGTCTCTGTAGACAGCATACAGTCAAATCATGTGGGTTGTTTTTTATTCTGCTAATCTTTGCATTTAAATAAGATAGTTTAAATCATTTACATTTAAATTAAATCATTTACATTTAGCCTTCATTTCTTGTTTATATAGAAACTCAAGGTTACCTAGGGGTGAGTTTAAGGGCCTTCTCAGTTCTTTTTTGAGCATGCACACATCTCTGGTATATGGATATCTCATTCCCAGGTTTTCTTTTAAGCTTTTTGGTAGTCTTTGATTTGCTTCAGTTCTTGTCTACTACCTTTGGCATCCACAAAATTATACAGTAGCCTATAGTTGTTTCTGACATTGTGATCTTTGCATTAGACAAGCTCAGAGTCAGATTAGATACAAATAGCATTGCAGGTGAGGTCTTCTTGGGGACCACTAGACTAGCCAAATAATGACAGTTCTTTGAGAGTAAGTCTTTGAAGGAGCCCCAATCCTCTAGTAGCTGCCTGGCTGCTGGTTTTTACCTCAAATATAAGCTATTAATTTATTTTTAATTTTTTAATGTTTTTTATTTTTTTTTTTTTATTTTTGAGAGAGAGAGAGACAGACAGAGCATGAGCAGAGGGCAGAGAGGGAGGGAGACACAGAATCCGAAGTAGGCTCCAGAGGCAGAGAAAGAGGGAGACACAATCCGAAGCAGATCATGACCTGAGCCGAACTCGGACACTTAACTGACTGAGCCACCCAGGCGCCCCTAAGCTATTAATTTTTAAGACTACTTTAGAGGTGAGAACAGGAGATGAGACTAGGGCATGTTAAAACCCCACAAAGCTTAATATTCTTACCAAGATTCAACCATTTTTCTTGTGTGACTGTGGGATTTTACAAGCCTTTTGTTAATTTTCAGAGTTCTGAACATGATTCTGACAAGTTTTCCATTTTTTCTTATTGCTTTTATGGAAGACAGAGTTTTTAGAAATCAATACTCTTTTTTACATAATACCATTCAATATTGTTTATTATTTTTGTAATACATTCTGAACATTCTTTAGTGTTTGTGGTGGTACTAAATTTGTCTTTTTTTTTTTTTAATGTTACTAATGATGTGCCTTAGGAACATACCTTAAATTCTTATGGAGGTCTTTTTAAAAAAAATATTTATTTATTTATTTTGAGAGAGAGAGAGTGTGAGCGTGCAAGCTGGGGAGGGGCAGAGAGAGAGAGGGAGAGAGAGAATTCTAAGCAGTTCCCATGCTGTCAGCACAGAGCCCATTGTGGGGCTTGATCCCACGAACTGTGAGATCATGACTGAGCTGAAATCATGAGTTGGAAGCTTAACTGACTGAGCCATCCAGGGACTCCTCTTACGGAAATCTTTTCCATAAAATTTTTTTCCAATAGATTTTCTGCAAAGTTTCTTTAGAATATAACAGAGAACCCACAAAATACAATATAAAATGCTTCACTGTCTAATATTTGATATTATTAATTGATGCTTATGTGTTAATGTAACTTGACTATCTTGTTTAAAGTTGCGACTCTCTCTCTAAAAAGCCTGATTTATTTCCCTGATTTGTATTTTTCCACAGCGTCTATCACCATTTTCACTTTCACTTATATATTGTGTGTCTTCCCCCACTCCCATGTAAGCACCATAATGGGTAAGGAATTTCTTAAAATTCAAATCCCAGAAAGAAGGGGAAAAAAAGAAAACAGGCTTCAGAGTTAGCCACTTACTTGTGATAATTGAAAATAATTGAAAAAGCAGCTAACAATTATCAAGTGTTTGCCATGTGCAAACTTCCTTACAAACCTTATCTCATGCAGTCTTTGAAACTTATGCGGTAGGTGCGATTATAATACATTTTAGGAAACTGAAGCATATTCACCATTACCTTTGGTGAAATTTCAACCACTCTTCTTTTCTTTTATAAAATGTGGATTATGTCTATTCTTCACTTAATTTCTGTAAGTGAAGAAACGTGTGTAAGATTTTTAGCATCTGATAGGTGCTTGATAGAACGTAGTTGTATTGAGTATATAGCCTTCTAATATGACCTTGACATACATGATGAAATGTGGTTTTTTTTTTCTTTCTCCTCATTGAAAGGGATAGTGTTGTCAAAAAGAGCTCAGAGGACCTCTCCAGAACTAAATTACACCCAGAGACACAAGTTATTTGACTGTGAGGAAATAAAACAAACCTGCTGCCACCAGGATCCCAAAGCTCTAAATCCCACCATTCTCTTCCCAGTGGGGTCACACAGACTGCATTTACTATGAACTCTAGAATGACTGAAAAAAGGTGAGGACCAGAGAATAAAAATCAGAGAAGACACTTAACAGAAGACCATGTGCGGGGGAGCAGTAGGGGAGAAAAAAAAGTTATAGAGAGGGAGCGAGGCAAACCATAAGAGACTCTTAAATACCGAGAACAAACTGAGGGTTGATGGGGGGTGGGGGAGAGGGGAAAGTGGGTGATGGGCATTGAGGAGGATACCTGTTGGGATGAACACTGGGTGTTATATGGAAACCAATTTGACAATAAATTATATTTAATATAAAAAAAAATCAGAGAGGACAAGAACTTCAGTGATACTGAACTCTACCAGAAGGGGGAAACCCAGAGGACAGCTCCCCAGGGCAACAGGGTTCAGGGTCCTAGTCTCCAGTCCCAATCATACAGATGTGGCCTGGAGGGACTCTACGGTTGGCTCAAAGGCATTCTGAATGATAAACTTTCCTAAAGTTTACCAAAAGCACACTCTTTATTCCCAGGTTTTTTCCTGACAGAGCCTCCTGGTGAAGTTCAGTTATGGGAGTATAATCAATACATTGGGATGGTTGTAGTTTTTCTCATTAATAAAGAGTCAGAAAGACAAGAGGAGAATAAGACTAGAAATAACATTAACAAAGACAATATTGGGGCGCCTGGGTGGCGCAGTCGGTTAAGCGTCCGACTTCAGCCAGGTCACGATCTTGCGGTCCATGAGTTCGAGCCCCGCGTCAGGCTCTGGGCTGATGGCTCGGAGCCTGGAGCCTGTTTCCGATTCTGTGTCTCCCTCTCTCTCTGCCCCTCCCCCGTTCATGCTCTGTCTCTCTCTGTCCCAAAAATAAATAAAAAACGTTGAAAAAAAAAATTAAAAAAAAACAAAGACAATATTAATAACTATAAAAAGAAAAATAAGGAAAAAGGAAAGGAGGGAGGGAGGAAGAGAAAAAAGAAAAAAAAAAAAAGGAAAAATAAACCCCTAGGTGCAAATTTGACTCTTTCATGGAGTCCTTGTCTGAGAACTAGGTATTTTTCAGTTCAGGAAACAGAGACGCAGGAAGAAGAACCTTAAATGAATTTTAAGATCAATCTGGTATGGTAATTCATTACCACGAAATCACCACATGTTGGAGTAGAAGAGGACGCTGCCAATTCTTTCACTGAATAAGGGAAAAGACAAAGTTCCAAAAGGTGTAGTGACTTTCTCAAGACAACATGTCTAATTTGGAAGAAGCTAGGGTTCAAAGAGTTTAAACCTTAAATAAGCCAGAATAATTTTAGAATTTTGGTGGTTAAGGCTTATTATAAAGTAAGAAAAAATATAGAGAACAAAAAGACAAAGAAGCAGGATGTAGGGGGATGTTAAAAAAACAAAATACACATTTGCCATGATGAACTTTGGTCTCTTGGACATGCATGGGTTTTGCAGTGTTGTGAAATAGGCATTAGGATGGGAATAGCTTGTGTGGATGTTAGGCCCGAATCACTGCATGGATACTATGGAGGTTAATTAATTAAATACACACACACACACACACACACACACACACACATACACACCTATGTTCATTTAAGAAAATTTTGAAAATACAGAAATAAAAGCAAAATTTTTAAATCACCTTTAATTCCACTACCTGTCTATAAATACCAGTAGTATTGTAGTATATTTCCTTTCAGTCCCTTTGGGGATTTTTTTTCTGATACATACACACACACACACATACACACACAGATACACATTTTTTAAAAAATCATCGAGAGCAAGCTATATATGTTATATTGCCACCTGCTGTTTTCATTTGTGTTATTAGCACTATTTTAATTATCTCAAATATTCATTTTCTAAAATACCTCAATTTATTTAAATCATTCACTAGTGTGAATATTTTTGTTGCCTACCATTTCTTGCTAATATAAAAAAATGCTACCCTGAACATCATTGGTGCTAAATCTTTGCACACATCAGTGGTGATTGTTTACTCAGGATAAATTCCTAGAAATAGGTCAAAGGTAATCACATTATTAGATATGAATAGGGAGTACATAATTAAAGGTTTTGATAAATACTTCCAAATTACATTCCAGAACAGTTGTGAAATTGTTAGCAATATAAAAAAAACAATATAGCAATATAAAAAAAGAAAAAGCAATATAAAAAAAGAATATAAAAAAAGCAATCTAAAAAAGAATTAGCAATATAAAAAAAGAAAAGTATGTATGTATATTTGTGTATATTTGTTTGTGTTTGTGTATACAGGTGTGTGTATTTCTTCTAGTAAGGTAGAATACTATTTAGCTTAGGTGACTGTATGGGAGTAACTAGCTGCTAAAGTACATAAAATCTAAAATTTCAATGCTTAACATAATAGAAATTTCTTTTTGCTCATGTGGCTGTCCAATGAGTGGTTCCTGGTGGGGATGGCTTTCCTCTGTGGCATGATTTAGGGATTCAAGCTCTTCCATCTTGTAACTAGGGATTATTTAGTGCCTTATCATTGTTGTATCCATCTGGTGGGGATAAAGCATGATGGATGTACAACTTCATAGTCCATTAGTTAGAACTTAGTCACATGGTCAACCTAACTGCAAGAGAATATGGGAAATATGGTCAGAGATTGCTGCCACAGGGGCCCAAAAGGATAAACCTAGGTAGGACAATAGAGCAGGTTTATGGAATAAAAATCCTAATGATCACTATATTGACAGAAAAGGTCAATTACAGGTTTACGAATTATTAGCAATGACATAACCATGTATACACTGAGGTTGAATTTTTAAAACTTTACTTATTTATTTTGAGAGAGAGAGAGAGAGGCAGGGAGAGAGGGAAAGAGAGAATCCCAAGCAGGTTCTCTGCTGTTTGTGCAGAGCCTGACATGGTGCTCTATCTCATGAGCAGAGACAACATGACCTGAATTAAAATCAAGAGTCAACCAACTGAGCCACCCAGGTGCCCCTGAGGTTGAATTTTTAAAAAAATTTTATTAGGGCAATTTCAGCTCTCTAAAAGTTTTCCACCTGCGTATTTATAAATATATGATAGGGCTTTTTTATACCAATTTTAAGAAGGTCTTCCATTCAATATTATACTGTTAGTTTTTCAATACAATAGGCTTATGTGGTAATGAAAAGATGTTAAATGCCAAGTCAAGTAATTAATCATACACAAAGCATGACTTCATTCAATAACATTCAATTCACTT
>NW_026057584.1:96109796-96169796 GCF_023721935.1 Panthera uncia | reverse complement strand
TATGGCTTCTGATTTTCTAAAGAAAAATGGTGGAGAATACTAAAGGGATTGAAAATGAAGAGTCCTTTTTGAACAGAATAGCTCTAGCTATCCTCTAAGAAAAATATTTTTATGTATGTTGAACACTACTTCTAGTAATATGCTTATAGAGAGTTATAAGCTTTCAAAGTTGTTTCAAAGAACATTATATTAAGTTGATGATCCTACCAGTCCCATGTGTAGGTGGGACACAGATTATAATCTTTATTATATAGATATGAAAATGGGGCACAGAAATAATAAATGTCTTCCCCAGGGTCACATGTCTTTGAGTTCTAATTTATTCTCTAGTTTTTCTACTTCAGCATCACGTGGAAACATTGTGAGAAGAATCTTCCATGAAGGGCTGTGGTAGCGTTGGGATGGGGAGAGAAGTTGGCGAATACAAACAAGGCACCAATGTCAAAGTTATCTGCATTCTCCTCAAGTTATTCTTCCTGTGAATCACTGCATATTTGTCAAATAAGTCTGGAATTCCCCTATCTGCTGTTCAGGACTCCCTTTCACTGTAGTGTAGCAATAGCAGTAAGCCTTGACATCAAATCCTGTTGTACAGGTATTGTGTAGTTTTGAGATCCTCCATAAGGCACAAAACCAGCTTGGTGGTTATAGACATTTGGCCATATAGTTAGTAATGTAAATGTTAGTGGCCTGTCCTCCATATTTTTATACATAAAGATAAATCAACAAGAATAATATTATTAAGAGTTGCAGGTTGTTCAAAAATAGACTTAGTGAATATGAAAACAAGTGGCTACATGGAGTTTAGGGAGAATGAAGATACTTTATACATTTTACACATTCAGATGTCCTGCAATTCTTGTTTTCATTTAGTTCACTTAAGCTGTGCTTGCATGAAGACTTTATGACAGATCTGAAAGGAAGGAAAAGAATTCAGTCATATTACGTCTAAAGGAAAAATGCAGTTATTAAACCATGTTAATTTTTAACTGAAAAATAGTTGATTGTTTCCCTGGATTTTACCACTGTAACTATTTAAATGTAAATTTTTAAAACCACATAAAAGCACCCAGTTAAAGCTTGTGCTGTACTAGGTATTAAAAGCTCTTTACAGGGGTGCCTGGGTGGCTCAGTGGGTTAAGTGTCCAACTTCAGCTCAGGTCATGATCTCACAGTTTGTGAGTTCGAGCCCTGCATCAGGCTCTGTGCTGGCAGCTTGGAGGCTGGAGCCTGCTTTGGATTCTGTCTCCCTCTCTTTCTGACCCTTCCTCGCTTGTGCTGTCTCTTTTTCTCTCTCAAAAATAAATAAACATTAAAAAAATAATTTAAAAAATAAAAGCTCTTTACAGACCACAAAAGTTACTGATAATATTTCAAATAGAAGACATCTGTAAATTCACACCATATATACTATTGCATACTAGTAATCTGAGGAAATGAAACGTTCTCCTTCAAATTCCTATCCATAATAATAATTTATTTAGACCCTCTCAATGTGTAATATCATTGAAGTTACACCAAATACACACTACCAGAGGTATTTATAGTGGTATTTTCTTTCATATTACATAGCTTCCAGGTAAAAGAAAACTCTACCCTATATTTATAGCTTTCTTATTAAGGATAATTTTCAAACAGAATAATGGAAAATAGAAATAATATAATAATACAGGGAACCCTCACACACTTATCATCCAGTTCCACAAGTGATAAATTCATGGCTACCCTGTTTCATCTTTACCCTTATCCTGTGGTAGATTATAGATGGTTCCACGTTTTTTACCATACCTTCCATTGAGAGATGAAGCCTAATTCCCTTCACCTTGAATGTGGATTGATCATAGAGATCTGTTTGACCATAGAATGTGGCAGAAGTATCTTTCTGGTTATTTCCAAGGTGAAGTCTTAATAAGCCTTCAAATTTCCATCTAGATCCCTTGGGACACATTCTCTGAGAGCCCTGAGCAGCCATGTCAAGTCTGACAACCATGAAACTACACTGAACACATATAGGTGCCCTGATCAAAAGTCTCAGTTGAGCCCTGGCTTCCATTCTGTCTCTTCAAGGGATGTTTGTTTCATCCTCAAACAAACAAATAAACAAACAAATAAAATCATCTTGAACCTTCTCAACTTGACCATGGGCTAATCAAATGCTACCTAGTGACTTCAGATGGAGTAGAAGAATCCCACAGCTGAGACTTGCTCAAATTCCTAACCCACAGAATTTTAAGATTTAATAAAATGTTTGTTGTTTTGAGCCACTAAATTTGGGGTTTATTATGCTGCAATTGGTACAGTGGAACAATTACATTACCATTATCACCCCTAAAATAATTAACAATGCCCTAAAATATCAAATATCCAGTATTCAAAGCATAAATCATCTTTTTGTTGCATATTTTTTTAACTTTTTTTTTTTATTTTTAAGTTGGCTCCATGTTCAGTGCAGAGCCTGACACAGGGCTTGAACTCACAAACCATGAGATCATGACCTGAGCCAAGATCAAGAGTTGGACGCTTAACTGACTCAACCACCTGGGCACTCCTTAAATATTTTGTTTTAACCAAGATCTAAATGAAGTCCACACATGGCAACTGATTTTTATATCTCTAAATTTCTCAATCTATTGGTTTCCATTTCCTTTTTGTTTTCCGTCTCAAATCATTTGTTTAAGAAATTGGATTATTTGTCCTCAGTGTGTCCTACAATGAGGGACTTAGTGTTATTTAATGAGTTCTATCACCTGTGGTTTAGATATAGAGACTTAATTAATTTCAGGTTGGATTTCTGGCAAGGCTGTGTCACAGGTCGCATTATATACTTGTGTCAGGAGGCACATTACATCAGGTTATCTCTTGTTTTGTGATGTTAGCAGCCATTAACAATCGGTGCCTAGATCCATCCATTAGTCAATGTGGGATTGTGAAATGGAGATTTTATCGGCCATCACTACATAAGAAAGGATCAAAGTATCTCTGCGCCATGACTTTCACTTCATCTTGTTTCCAAAGCAAGTCATGTGGCCAAAGCCAAAGTTAGGAGGTAGCAACACAGTTCTGCCTGCAGTAATAGGTGAAGAGTTAGGCCCCAGGCCACAACTCTGTGTGCGACCTCTCAGACCTATGGGCAATTACAAGGCTTTGCCAGGAAAGCCTCATAGGGGGAAGTTGGCCCTCCCCACACCACACTTGGTACAAGGCACAGTCTGGAGGTGCAGAGAGGGACTCAGGCCCCTCCCCCAGAAGCCATGCTCTCACACATGGCTGCTTTCTTAGCCCAGGTGCCTCCATTCAGACTTCACTTTGCAGGAAACTCAGGTGAGGCCCTTCCCAGGTATAGGCTCCAAGACTCATCAGGACCTTTGTTGAGGTGTTTTTCTCCACTTGGACTAGTACTTTTGTTCTCTGAGCCCTTCCCTCTCTCCTTCCTCTCAGTCCCTGGGTCCACAAAAAGGCAGGAGCCTTGGGTCCAGGCTTGTTGGAGTGAGCTATTCTCCCCATCTTTAGGGCTTCTACTTGCCCCTGGGCCCGTGTAGTTCCCTAGGGAAAACCTGAACACGGGGGAGCTGGTGCCTTTCTCTTTTGCCTCTTACCTGCGTTGTTGCTGTAAGTAAATGTGGCTGAACTGTTGCTGTCAGTTTGGCTGTTGCCCTAATGGACTACCTTGACAACTGTGGTTCAACAAGGAGCATTGCAAAGTCGCATGAAAAAGGATGTGGATCCTGGAGAGAGTGAAGAATTGGGCCAAATGTATCAAATATTATTCTTTCCTTATTAATTAGCTAGAATATTTCCTTTAAAAGATTTTTAAAATTTTTATTTAACAATTATTCATTTTTGTGAGATAGAGAGAGACAGAGCATGAGTGGGAGACGGGCAGAGAGTGAGGGAGACACAGAATCCGAAGCAGGCTCCAGGCTCTGAGCTGTCAGCACAGAGCCCAACACAAGGCTCAAACTCATGAACCGTGAGATCATGACCAGAGCTGAAGTTGGACGCTTAACTGACTGAGCCACCCAGGCGCCCCCCCGCCAAAATGTTTATTTACTTATTTTGAAAGAGAGAGGGCACACATGCTCACAGGGGGAGGGGCAGAGAGATCGGGAGAGAATCCCAAGCAGGCTCCCTGCTGTCAGCACAGAGCCCAACTCACAGCTCAAATCCACAGACTGTGAGATCATGACCTGAGCCGAAATCAGGAGTCAGATGCTTAGCTGGCTGAGTCACCCAAGCGCCCCCAGAATATTTCTATAAAAAGAAACTTACTAGTTTTTCAAAATAGTTGGTTGATACTTAGCATGTTCAAAAGCTAACAAATAAATCTTGTAAGATTTTTTAAAAATTAACTATGGATTTCAAACATATTTGTTACTTCAAAATCTATTGCAATTATTAATCTGATTTTGCTTAAATGATTCCATCTTTTGCTAGTGAGAACTTTATGAAGTTACACCTGAACCTTTCTTATATGACCAAGTAGTCTTTGATAGCTTCATTGTTTCTGGTATGACAGGATGCTTCAGACTTCACATCAGGCATTCAACACTTAATTTTATAATATATAGACAGATCCAGGGATGGAGGGTCAACTTAATTTTTAATATATTTGAAGAGAGTTTATTTTCAGTTGGAAGATTAAGTAAGTTTGTGACCAGGACAAATTGTATATAAAATATGCTTTAAAAATTCAAAATTTTAAATGTGGTAGTGAGATTGTTTTCACCATGTTTCAGGAGAGTCAAGCCATGTCTGGTGAGGGCTAACTTCAGAGAGAATAAGGGGGACAATCATCATTGTGTCTTATGTCAGCTTCATCCTCCCTTCAGTACTGAATCGAGGGCCCAGAATGTGACATCTTGCTACCATTGCTAAAACCTAGTATTCATCTTTGGCTTTACCCAAACCTTTTAGATGGCACATACATCTCTCCTGTAGTCAAACGTATTTAATTCATCAAGTACTAACAAGTACTAACTGAGCTCTACCATTGTATAAAAGCAACCAACTGGGGCATGTGGGTGGCTAAGTCGGTTGAGCATCCGACTTCGGCTCAGGTAATGATCTTGCGGTCTGTGAGTTCGAGCCCCACGTCAGGCTCTATGCTGACAGCTCAGAGCCTGGAGCCTGCTTCGGATTCTGTGTTTCCCTCTCTCTCTGCCCCCTCCCCCGCTCATGCTCCGTCTTTCTCTCTGTCAAAAATAAATAAACATTAAAAAAAAAAAGCAACCAACTGGGCTCTGTAAAATACAGAAGAAATATATGAGAAAGGTGAAATATATTCCCTGCTTATACAGTCAGGCTGGAGAGACAAGATACAGGAAGAATTAGATTTTGATCCCAGGTAATATGTTATTATACGTTCAAACAAGTGACACTAATACTTATTGCTATGGGATTTCAGAGGACAGAGATTAATTAGCTTAGGATGGTCTGAGATGGATTTATGGAGGATTGTTCCTTGATCCAAATACTGAAAAATGAGTGTCATTTCCATGGGTTGAAGTAGAAAGGGAGTGGGGAACATGAGCAGTTTATAAAGATGAGAGTAAAAATGGCCTGCAGGACAGTGGGGGTGGCTGGCTGCTTTGCAGCAGAGGGCACAGGCTGGAAAGCTGAGTAGATACATTGCAATACATGGGCCAGAATCAATCTCCTGGCAATTTGAATGCTAGGCTGAAGAGCTCAGATTTCAGAAAAGCATTTGCCCTTTGTCTCAGCTGCCAAGGTCTTTTCTGTTAACCAATAGCTAGCATATTTATTTCAGAAAAAAATCCAAGTGTATGATTGAAGTAGGAAAAAACTATCAGAGTTTGAAGTGGTAATAGAGTTTGCAGAGTAGAGACTTAAGTGAATGGTAAGGAAAATAAGGTAGTAAACTCAAAGAGAAGAGTCTACTCACTTATGTAACAAATATTTATTGAATACAAACATGTGCAAATCATGGGCTAGGCACTGAGAATGGAGAAGAGTACCATTCATTAAGAACTTATTAACGGTTTGAATAATTGAAGAAGAATCAACACCTTAATATAGATGACTTAATAATTTATTTCCTAACAGTAGAATTTCAGGCTGTGTACTAGTCCACAGAGGAGGTGTTTTTTGTCATACTTGCCTTTCCTGTCATCTCAGGTGATCCAACATGCTCACGCCTACACTACACCCATGTGTTATGCCACACTTGAAAAGTGAATTGAACTCCTCCAAACTGTTAATCTCATTCTCTACACTCTCGTATTCTTGGCTTTTAAGAGCTCCCAGGAGGACAAGGGAGCAGTAAAGCAAGAGTTCTGAAAAGTTGAAGACAACAACATTAAGCGTAAGCTAGCTGCTCTGGAGCGGGGACCTTATTTAGGAATATTTGTCAGAGAGCATTTATCATGCACTCATTCCATCAGTAAATATTAATTTAGCTCCTTTTATATTTTAGACACTGATCTAGATGCTGGGGATACAGTCGTGAACAAGACTGTAAACCTTCCTGTACCCATGGAGCTGATAATCTGGTGGAAAACAAACGAATAGTGGTAAGTGCTATGAAGAAAAGTATACAGCGAGGCAGGGTGATGAAGAGTGACGGGGGTGGGAGTGGGTGCAGTGATGGGAAGGCAGTAATTTTAGATTGGGTGGATTGGGGAGAAACCTCTCTGAGGAGATGACATGGAACACTTCAGGAATAGTGTTCCAGGAGAAAGAATGGCAGATACAAAGGCTCTAATGCAGGAAGGGCTAAGCATGGCGGAGGTACTGCAAGAAGGCAGTGTGGATGGAATCCTGTGAGCAGGGGGATACATGGCAGGAGAGGGAGGTAGGGGCCAGTGTATCTAGGGTCTTGTAGGTTCTGTAGGAATACTGGATTATTCAGTGTGATAAGAACTGTGGATGGTTTTGAGAATGGGAATGATATGACTTGATTTATATTTTTAGATGATCATTCTAAATACAGTCTGGAGAAAAAGACTGTATAGGGGAACCGTGGATGCAGGTCTGTAGATGCACTGTTGGTAATCGAGGTGAGAAGTGACAGCGGTTTGGACTAGGGTGTGGGGGGAGAGGTTGTGAAAAGTGCCCAGACTTTTGAAGGTGGAGCTGGCAGAACTTGTTGATGTACTTGGGTGTGAGAAAAAAGGTGAATAAAGGCTAACACTCCCCTACCCCAGGGTGAATGGTACGCCCATTTTCTGAGATGGTGAAAGGCCGGGGGAGGAGAAGGTTTGGCACTTATTATTTGCTGAACGATCCAGTAAATCCAACAATCAATGATGGTCCAGAGTGAGGTAAGATGATAAGTGCATGTAGTGGCCGGGAATCATTCTAGATCATCAGAGAATTTCAGGCATTGGGGTATAGAAACCCTTGAAAAAAGAGAATTTACGAGTGCCGTGGCAGAAAGAAAATTAGCTAGTAGTTAGCACTGGACTGAAGCTCAGAACATTTTCAGGGTTTGAAATAAGGGATGGAAGAGAAAGAATTAGGCATTTCCCCCTAAGGCCTCTAACTTTTACGTTGACCGTGTTCCTCCATTGATCTACTATTTTAGACGCTCAAGAAAGTAAATTTTTTTCTTGATTGTGTAGGAATAAGCTGCCCCTTCAGCTGGAACAGGGAGCTAGAGTATCTCTCCATCCAAGTTTTACGGGCTTTCATCCAAATCTAGCATTGGCATATGTTGCCTAATAAGAAAAGCACAACACTTCCTGAATTGGCTTAACTCCATCTCACACGTGAACCTTGCTGTAGCCACATAAGTAAACCATGCTTATAGCAGATGGCGGAGGTGTAGTTTCCATTTGAGCAAACTGTCTTTCACTCTTCTCAGCTGTATGCATTCAAGCAACTGCCAAGAGTAAGTTAATTTTCCTTATTTTATTTTGCACATATGTAATTTTAAAATTCTTTATTTTGAAAACTTTAAATTTCCAGAACATTGCCAAGAATTGTACAATGAACTCTCATATACTCTTCCTCTAGACTAATTGCTGGCATTCTGCTATATTTGCCTTACCACCATCTCTTTAGATGTATATATTCATATAACTACACATACACGTGTATTATTATTACTGCTATTTGTGTTGTGGAACCACTTAGTGTAAGTTACAGATACCATAACCCTTTATCTTTTCCTGATGTATTTCCTGATATTCTCTTATATAACCACAGACAATGACCAGGTCCAGTAAATTTAACTTTGATACCCATTACCATCTAATGCACAGTCCATATTCAAATTGTACTTGATGTCCTAGTAATGGCCTTTATAACTTTTTTTCTTCTGATTCATTGCACTGTATTTAGTTGTCACCTTATGACATATTTGATGTTCTTCTTTTCCTGTCTCTATAGTCATAACTTATGTTGTAAGTCTTTCCCTCTTTATTTAAGTCACTAAGCTATTAACCATTTAAGGGGAGGGGAGGACAAGGCTAGGGGAGGACAAAAAAGTAGAGAAGAGATTTCCCGTTATGTTATTTCTTGAGAAGACAATACTTCCATTCATGACATGACAAGACTATAGCTTCAAAGCTTCAAGTGTGAAATAAGGTATATGTAAGAGCTCAAGGAATTTAGAGAATAAGGGAGGAAAGAGAAAAAGGAAGGAGGAAAAGGAAGAAGGAGAGACAGAGAGGGAAAGAGAGGGAGAGGGAGAGAGGGGGAGAGAGAGAGAGAGGCAGAAGCACCATAGGGTCAGGGTTAGCCTTCAACTTAGAGAGCCCAACTCTCTGAGGTGGGCTGGGCATTTCTTTACTGGATACTAAAGTAGGAGTGTAACCTGCACCAAAGGTTTTAATTCATGTAATTCTACCTTGGTCCTTAGGTTGAGTCATTGTAACACAATCCGAAAACATCACGGTAAGCCAAACAAACTGTTCATCCTGTGCATTCTTCTGATGTTGGTTGGATCTATTTTGGTTTGCAGGTTTGAGACGTCTATATTGACCTCAAAACACATCATTCTACATATGCATTCCCAGTAGGGGCAATCCTCCAGGGAAAATTTAGTTTACTGTTCAGTAAATCTGTGAGTAACGTATTTCCATTCATTACACCAAGGTATCTCAGCCTCAGCACTATTGACATTTTGGGATAGGACCATTGTTGGCACTACCGCCATTCTTTGTTAAGGGGATATCCTAAGTTTTAAAGGTGTTTAGTACCATTATTTGCCTCTACTCACTAGATACCAGTAGCACCTACCCCATTGTGATAACCATAACATATCTCCAGAGGTTGCCATATGTCCTTTGCAGGGTTAAAATCAGCCCACTGAGAACCACATTAGACGGAACTCCTCAGGGATGGGGCCATTTCTGATTAACTTATTATTGTGTGATAAGCACCATGTTTGCTACAGGATAAGTACGTGGTAAAGAGCAAGCTAGTGAATTAAAGTGCTATATTTGTGCTAATTTGCTCAGTATCCCTATTATGTTTGTACTCCGTTGTCTCCACTACAGACTTTCTCAGGGATTGAACAAGGAAGGGCTGGCTTGGCTCCATGTAATCTTTATGATGAAAATACATTTCAATTAATAATCAAAGTCCTCGTTGGCCCATCAAATGCAGATGAATAAATACAACCCAGTATGCAATTACTGATCTTCCTCAACTGATGATAGAGTTACGGGCTGATAAGCCCATCATAAATTGAGACTATTCTAAGTCGAAAATGCTTTTAATACACCTAGCCTACCAAACATCATAGCTTAGCCTTGCCTGTCTTAAATGTGCTTAGAACACTTACCTTAGCCCACAGGAGGACAGTATCATCAAACACAAAGCCTATTTTATAATGAAGTGATGACTGTCTCATGGAACTGATTGACTATTGTACTGAAAGTGAAAATCCGAATGGCTACATGGATCCACGGCGGTTGTAAGTGTATTGCTTGTTTGCCCTCGTGACTGTAAGGCCGGCTGGGAGCTGCAGCCCGCTGCCCAGATCACAAGAGAGGATCCTATCGTGTATCACTAGCCTGGGAAAAGATCCAATTTCAAGTTTCAAAGTACAGTTCCAAGTGAATGCATATCACTTTCACATCAACATAAGAAAAATTAAAAATTGACATATGAAAAATCATTAAGTCCAACCATATTTAGCTGGGGACCATCTGTATATTCAGATCTATTCATTTCATTTATTAAAGGAAAAGATCATTGACAGTTTAAGGGGGGGGCAGGGAAGGTGGTGGGACAAAGACAGCTGACATCTCTCACTGAAAATTCCTGGGTGGAATATACAGAGGGGCGGGTTTTAATGCCCTTGGGGGAATGATCAACTTGGTCTGTTGGGAAAATTGAAGGGTCAATCATCTAAACTACAAGAGACTCCTTTTTAGCTGTAACAGATGCACAGTGTGCAAAAGAACCTTTTGTTTATTTTCATCAGACTGGAAAGGCACGGAGAGATGGGGTGTATGTTAAATCACCGCATTTAAAATACTACCTTAATCTGCGCAGGATGCTAGTAGAGGGGGAGGCTGGGTAGGTAGGGGGCAGGGGTACACAGGAACTCTATATACTTTCTGCTCAGTTTTGCTGTGAACCTAAAACTGCTTTAAAAAAAAAAGTCTATGGGGAAAAAAGAAATGTCTTAACATTTGCTAAGACATTAATGCTAAGTTTAGTGGACTCAAACTACATTTTTCAAATTTTCCTATTTCATGTGTCCTTCTCATACTTAATGACCTCAAAAATCATACGGTTTCAGTGATAACAGCTGCTCCAAGGAGACGATAATGATGCAAACTCCTGGCAGGGGGAGAAGCTGAAGTGAAGGTCATTCTAAGATGAGGCTTTTCTGACAGCTTCGGCTGCCTGGTTTTTTTCACCACCCGCACCTCCCTGATTTTCAAAGTACCTATTTTATGCTAATTGAACTTCAGTTTAAAACCCTTGAAAGCACAACACAGAGGATTTTTGGAAGGCGAAGCAACACTTCAGGTATTTTAGATTTTGCAAGATTCAGCTTTTAACATCTGGCCTAACAATATCCACATAAATGATAGCTCACTACTTAAAAAAAGGAGAGAGATCGAAGATTTAAATGCATCTTCTAGGAGGCAAATTAAGGAGATTTTCAGCAGGATTTATACTCCCCCCACCTCCTGCAACACAGTGTTCTGGTTGCCACACCCTATCATTACATTAGTTGGTTCCCCTCCTTTTCCTGGCTTGGAGCAGCACTCTGCTTTGCCACCTGTTAATCCCATTTCATGCTTTGGAGTTGCCCACTTGACCACTGGTTTTATCTTTGATATTTTCTAGCAGCTGTCATAGATAGCACAGGATAGGATTTGACAACACTGTTCTGTATTTCTTGCTCAGTTCCGATGCTTCTACCTGCTCAGCCAGTTTTACCCACTCAACAGATATGCGAATATGCTCCAGGGACTCTCTGAGGCACTGAAGATATGCACATTGTGCTGTTGGGAAGATATTTAATACTCTTGGTGGCGATACCACATCCAATTCATCGGCAAGTTCTGTTTCTAAAACCTATCTTAAGGTTGTCCAGTTGTCTACATTTTCATGCCTTCTCATCAAGCCTGAGACACCATTGTCTCAGGACTCCCACAGTGACCTCTGATCTCTCCATTTCCTCTTAACCCACTCCCTATGTGTGCTTCCTATGGCAGCCAGAGCAATTTCTTTTTTTAACATCACCCAGAATGTTGTCGATTCCTTGCTTAAAACTGATCAATGGCTTCCCATCACACTAAGAAGGGAATCTTAACTTTTTACTATGAGCCTCAGGACTCTGCACATGGGCTGCCACTTGCCACTCCCATCTCATGTTCGTATTGAACACCTGGTCTTCTTTATTTTTTGTTTAATGTTTTGATTTTTTTAAAGTTTATTTATTTATGTTGAGAGAGAGAGAGAGAATGAGCAGGGTAGGGGCAGAGACAGGAAGGAGAGAGAGAATTCCAAGCAGGCTCCATGAACCATGGAGCCTCGAACCCATGAACCATGATATCAGGACGTGAGCTGAAACCAAGATCGGATGCTTGATTACACCTAGTCTTTCTTAAACCTACCTGCTGATTCCTCCATGGGGTTGCTCTCCCCACAGACTGCAGTTCTCCATTACTGGCTCAGTCTCAGTCTTTAGAACCAAAGTCATTTGCTTAGGGCCTTCCCTGACAGATCTATTGGAAATGAGCCTTTTCTACTTAGTAACATGTCTCCATGTTTACTTCCTTCTGAGCATTTATCACAATCCATATTTGCTTATCTATGTACCTCTCCCTTCTAGAAAATAAACTTCATAATATAAGGGCCCTATTTGTTTTGTTTATTGCTATATCTCTAGGAACCTTGAGGTTAAGGTCATTCTTAGATGGTCCAGTATCTTGAATAGAGGATGGAACACAGTTGGCACTCAATAAATATTTGTAGAGCCGATGGATATTTGCCCCATATTGTCTAGCAATGGTCATTCAAGAGAACATCAATAAATACTTTTTGATCAATTGCCCTATGAGGGCCTATGATAGAAAACAATACCTTGGAAGAATTATGTTTTGAGTTATAGTTCTACATTTTGTTCTCCAGAGTTACTAGGAATTATAACATCATAAACTTATGGTATAAAATATTTAGTGTAAGTGATATATATATTATATATTATACATATATATTATATATGTATATGTATATATGTATATATAATAATAATATATAATATATACACATATACATTAGTACAAACATGTATTGCAACACTTTCTAAAGGATGTCCTATGCATAAAATGGCACACTTAAATATTTAAAAATTATAACATTATGAATAAACTTCACTTACTAACATGTATTTTTTGTGAGCTCCAGAAGCAAAACCAGGTCCTTGAAGTCTTGTCTGAAGCAAAGGTCCCAGAGCCATCTTAGGATTTCTCAGGGATGTAACTCTGGCCACAGAAGCAACTCCCCTTCAATAGAATCACTTCCTAGGAAACACCCTCTCACTTGGTTAGGGGTAACTTAGTGATGTGGTCATTTTCTGTGCCTCCCACACATTCTTGGGTACAAACCAGGAGAATGAAAGTGGTGATGGAGAACAGTGCTTTTAAGGAATGGGCTCAGTCATTTTAGGTCACTAAGTATAAAAGTCTCCCTGTTTAGACTTAGTATTAGTAAGTAGAATCTTTTTATGAATTAATCTCAAAGGGGAGAGGAACTCTTTCACGATTGCAAAACATAAGCCTGCCTCCATGTGACAGATGACTCTCAAAACTCAAATGGGGCCTGGACAAATTGAACTCCTACTACATGAACTACCCAGCATGGACAACTTGTAGCAGGACACTATTTTTAGTACCTTTGGTTTATAACCTGAATTCACCCAGGCTTTTAAGTGGGTACAAGTTCACAGTATCAGCTAGATCTCTCGTTTCACTGGCTTGCACTCTTATCCGTACACATACATAATGCTGGGCCTCATGCCCTGAAAGATCTCCTATACCCCTCTAGTGATTTCTGGAGTCTAGATGCTCCAAACATGTGCTCACACAAGAGCCTTCTCCCTCTTTTGGATGGTGCTTAATTCATGAGGATGAAACCATAATGAA
Source organism: Panthera uncia (assembly GCF_023721935.1). Taxonomy (NCBI): domain Eukaryota; kingdom Metazoa; phylum Chordata; class Mammalia; order Carnivora; family Felidae; genus Panthera; species Panthera uncia. The sequence goes on along the minus strand of NW_026057584.1, from coordinate 96,156,222 downwards.
TGGGATTCATGCCTTACAAAAGCAGCTCCAGAGAGAGATCAGTGAGATCAGTGACCATGTGAGGGCAGTGAGACACAGTCCTGTCTATGAACTAGGAAAAGGGCCCTCACTTAAATGCAACCATGCCGGTGCCTTCATTTTGAACTTCCCAGCCTCCAGAACTGTGAGAAATAAATTTCTGTTATTTATGAGTTACCCAGTTTGTGGTATTTTGTTATAGCAGCCTAAATGGACTAAGGTCGCCTCCCTTTGGGCCACAGTGAATAGTGCTGCTATGAACATGCGTGTACCTGTAAGTGAGCTTTCTCTTACTGGGTGAAACCACTACATTTGGGGCACCACAGAGGGCTTCTACCTCTCAGCATCATTGTTGCACTGCTATGCACCCTCAACAATGACTTTGATGGCATTAAGGTTGTGTGGTTCTCATTTTGTGTGTTGTGTTCTATTCTTTTAGAATGCCGCTTGTTTCTCAATTTCTTACAGAATTTTGAAAGGAAGAGCCCTTTCTCTGTTACTTCTTTCTGCTAGTGTTCAGTGAGGCTGATATGCTAGAAATGAGAATAATATAAGCTTTTACTTAACATTTCTCCTTTTCTCTGAGGACCAAGACTTTCTTACAGGGCCACAGACTTGCTCCTGGCTTCTTTCTTTCTTAGGATGAGCCATTTTCAAGAAAAACCTTGGTCTTCATGTGCCTGCCAATGAGTCCCAGATAATTCCAAATGCCTCTTAGACTCCAGCTAGAGCTCCTATTACATATAGATAAAAGGATTCATGGTTAAACCTTCAATAATGGGTACATAATGGTTTGGGTTAACTTGACTATAGCAAATACATGTGGTTGTTTATTTAGATGTTTACTGGTTGTGGTTTTAAAATATGTCCACGAATTTGATACTTCCCTCTATCAAAGGTGGAGCCTAATTCTCACACCCTCTATCCTTTCCACCTCTCCAGTATATGGGCTGGACTTGGTGACCTGTTTCTAATGAGTAGAATATGGTGAAAGTGATGGAGTTGCTCTAGGAGCTAGGTCATAGAAGATACTGTGGTTTCTTCCTTGCTCTCCCTCATACTGCTTGCTCTGGAGGAAGCCAGAAAGCCACCATGTCATGAAGACACTTAAGTAGTCTGTAGAGAGGTTTCACTAAGGGAGGAACTGAGGCCTCCTGTCCTTAGCCATGGGAGTTTCCCATCTTAAAAGCAGAGCCTTCAGCCCTGTTCCAGCCTTCAGGTGATGGCAGCCCAGCCGCCATCTTGATTGCAGCCTCATGAAGAAACCTTGAGCCAGAACCACTAAGCCAAGCCACTCCCAAATTCCTGACCCACAGAAACTGAAAATTTGTTATAAAGCAATATATAATTAGTATATTTATTGAATGAGCTAGACTTTGCAGGATGCAAACAGGTAATAAGAGTATTCTTTCTCACTTTTTTTTACCTAATAAATATGCCTTCTCTGTTTTTTGCTGCTCAGGATGAAATAATAGGCATGTTGTTTAGCTTTTCTGGACATTTTTGGGTATTAAAGAGCCCATTTTTTGTCTAATAATCTTGTAATTTGAGCTCGTATACAATTTAAGTTTCATCCCTCTGCCAACTCAGGGATATATTTCAGGCCTGAAAGCATGTGGTTGGGAGGGAAGTGTGGTTGGTTTATTTCCCATCTTTCTCTACTTCCTCTCCCCCACTCCATAGGCTGTGTCTGATGCCTCTGCAGGTAGGGGGTTGGGTAGAGGAATGAAGCCAGGTAAGGAACAGAAAAGGTCTTGACTGGTTTGGTGGCATTATGACATTTGTGACTTCTGGGAATGGCACAGTGGTACACTCATTTGCCTGTACCAACTTGCAAGAGCTCATTGTTCAATTATCAGGGATATTAGGTGGTTGTTAAACCTAGCCATCATTAAAAATTAAATTATACATAAACTTACAATTGTTTTAAAATAAAAGATAATAAATTCTTATCACTTCCTACTTAACTACATTTGACTGCAATCTATGTTCCTGAGTTTACTCATGTCTACTGCATCTGCAAGGTGGAAGTACTTTATTGTGTGCTTTTTTTTTTTTTTTAACGTTTTTATTTATTTTTGAGACAGAGAGAGACAGAGCATGAATGGGGGAGGGGCAGAGAGAGAGGGAGACACAGGATCGGAAGCAGGCTCCAGGCTCTGAGTCATCAGCCCAGAGCCCGATGCGGGGCTCGAACTCACGGACCGTGAGATCGTGACCTGAGCTGAAGTCGGACGCTTAACCGACTGAGCCACCCAGGCGCCCCAAGGTGGAAGTACTTTATAATGGTGTTCTACCTTGCATCTTTTCCCAATGCCACGCAGATGTCATGTGGGTAGCCTGAAGTTGGCTGTGGTGGGAGTCTGGAGCCATGGAATTATACCTTGTAAATCAGAAATGCTACAAGTCTGGATCCTTTTCCTGAAGATCTAGTTGTTAAACCTTTACCAGAACATCTCTGCTATGGTATATTCTAAATGCAGATCTTCATTCTCCTGGAATGCCTCTGGTGGAAAATGTGTTTTCTATAGTTGCCTTTGCATATGCTGTCTCATCTACTTGACCACTTAGAATTTTCCCCCCAAGTAGTTTTCTGTTAGGAATACCCCATTCCTCTAGGCAGCCCTAGTGTAGAGAGTTATCCAAATTGCTCCTTCCTATGGGGTTCCCTTCTGGCCTAGGAGGAACTCACCTTCTTTTGCCTCATCTGAAAGTACAGGCCGTTCCCATCAGAATTCCCTTTGCTCATCTTGCGGTCAGAGCTGTAAGCCTTCTGCAGGCTGCAGCTGCATCCTGTCACTCTCAGATTTGGACACCAGTCTTTGTGTTCCTTACTCTTGAGATAACATGTGCCACGATGTTTGAATGCTCTCTTGATGTGCCTGCCCCCTTGGTTGGCTTGAAGAGAAGCACACCTCCCAATTCCCTATGGGGATATTCAGATTACATGACAACTCTCTTCAAGTGAATATTTTCCCATATTTTGAATCCTTTCGTGGATTCTTAGTCTGCATATACAGCTTGGATACAAATGGTGTGCTAATGGTACAACTGGAGTTGGACACCCCCTTTATAAGTCTCCCACAGACTGTTTGAGACCTCACCTTAAAAAATGACTCTCTTTGCTACCTATTGTTTATTCTGTGTTTTGGGGCCTGTGCTCAAAGCAGGAGAAGACAAGAATAGTCACATCTAACAACCTGTTACACATGTCTTAGCCTCAATCTGTTTTTCCTTTCAAGTCTTTTCAGTTGGGAGTTGAGGCAACGCAGGCTGTACAAAGGCCACATGGGCTTCATAGGTTGCATGGGCTGAGGAAGGGTTCCAGGGACTATGAAGCTCAGTCTGAGTTGTTTACTTAGTGCCTAGCAGCAGATGGGAGCTCAGCTGTTGGTGCAAATGATAAGAGAGGAAAGATCCAACGCTGTGCTGGATGAGTGCTATCAGGTATCAAGTATCAGGAACAGAGCACAAGCCAAAGATGGGGGATACGAGAATAAGTTAGAAGCTGAGGTCAAGATCACGTTGGGAAGTGGATATGGCTCTCAGAGAACTCATTACCATGCTCTAGCCGGCTGGCATGGGCCACTCAGCTGGCCGGGGCCTGGTCAGCTGGTTGAAGGCACAGGGTGGGCATGGGCAATGCCATTTTAAGTTCCTCGCGATTAATTAGATGGCCTTTAGTTTCTTGTCTAGTACCTTGCCGATTATGTTTTCAACGGGAAGATACAAAAGGAAGTAATATTCAAGTAAGACCCTTTTCAAAATGAGCATCAATCTGGTGGCTAGCATAGAGTGCTAAAGGGATACTAGAGAAGCACATTTAGATTCAGTATTTCCTAGCTTAGCAAATACTTGCCCTAATAACATAGTCAGTTTTGCCTATGACATGAATTTCTTGAAGGCAGGCTCCTCATTGTATGCAATGTCCCCACAGTACTACCACACTGGTAAGTGTCAAGTGAGTAGTCAGTAATTTCTGATTTACTAAAAGTGTTTCTCTCTTATTTAAAATTCTTAGTTTCCATCATATATAAAATAAAAGTCCAAACTCTCTAACCTAGTTTCCAGAGCATGCTGCAACATCAGAACTCATCTGATCTGTCTCATTTCCCACTGTTTCTCTACATACATGCTGTGCTCTGCCCAGTTTTATAACTTGCCTCTGGACACACCTTTTACTGTTGGTCACGTAGGGGACCAGAATATGCCACCCCAAAATATGCTACTTTGGCATAAGGATTATTTTGAGCTGGAGACAAAAGAGAATCAATAGATGTAGAAAGAAGTCTTCCCAAGGCTTCCCTTATCTGACTAAAAGGAGAAATTTGTGAAAAATGAGGACTGTCATTAATAGGAAGTTTCATGGCCATGAAGAAGGTGGAAGGTCAGTGTCAAAATGAACCAACACAAATTTTATTGTTAGTTTCTCTCGTATATTTACCTTCCATTGGTTTAGTGCTCTTGAAAGTTTAATAAAACTCTTTCTCTGTTGTTTTGTTATTTCTCTACAAATTATTGTTTTGTTAAGAGCCTATACTAGCCCAAGTTCTAACCACCCCTTTGAGTTACTCTTCATTGAGGTTTCTCCTGAATGATGAGTATTGTACATGTTAATAAACTATTTTTATTTGATCAGTCTGTCTTCTATCAGTCTAATTTTATACCGTCTTAGCAGGAGAACCTAGGAGGATAAAAGGAGAAATAATATTTCCTCCCTTACACTCAGACTTTTACTCTCTTAGGAAAAAAAAATATCATTCTTCTCCCTGTTCCCTCATTAAATCCTACACATCACTAAAATGAAGCTCAGATTCTACCTGTTCCTAAAGCCTTCTCTACTTAGATGTTTGAAGTGATCATGCCTTCAGAACTCTAGTCCATGCCCTCAAAGACATGGCAATGAATGATCATCAATCAAGCACTGACTTGGCATGCCTATTCTATGTACATTTGGAACTTTTAGTCAAATTTGTGTTGATATTTTGCTCATCTAACCTGCCTTTAAACCCTTTAAAATCTAAGACTTGGTTGTATTCAATAAACCCCAGTACCTGAGATACCTCAGAACCTCCCAAGTTTATGACTTTCCCTGAAGCATATGATTTACCCCATAAAATTCAGTAAGGGACACATTCAAAAGCAGTCTTTTCTATACCACAATTTGTTTAATTGCAAACCTCAATCCATTAAACTATGTCTTGGAAGCAAGTAAAATCAAATATTTATTGAGCTATATGCCCAGCATGCTGGTAGCTACTTCAGAGAATAGAATGATACATAGACTTTTGTGAGATTGAAAATACAAAGGGACAAAGACCAGAGCATATATAAAAATAGAACTCTGACCCACAACCATTGCAGTAGCCAGTCCAGAAAGCCAACCAATCTCTGCGACAGCTGGCCCAAAATGGCCAGGATTTGATCAGTAACTCCTAGTCATGTACAATTTTACTAGAGCTTGAATTGAATTGTAGTCTTTGAGGCTGGTGCACAGGAGAGTTAGCTAGTGGCTGCTCTGTACATACACAACTTTGTTTTCGTACTCATATTGTGACATATGTATTTTGCGGGAGAAATTACACTCTACATTTCTGGTGGGTTTTTTTGAAGGTGTCAGGCTTAATACCTGATGAATTTTAAGGGTCCACTTTTGTGAGATCTCAGTGAAGAGTGATCAACTTTGAAGAGTAAAAAAGGAAATTAATAAGTTAACCGTTTAGTCCTGTGAGACTAGAATAAAGGTGGTACCAACTGACAGAAATGGAGACTTGGGAAAATTAGGTATAAAGGTCAAGAGACTGCAGGAAGTTCAAGTTATTCAACAAATATTACTGCCAACTCTGTCCTAGGTATTGTTCTAGATGATAGGATATATGGAGAATGATATTGACAAAAATCCTTGCTCTTGTGGAACTTATATATGAAAATGTAGACAGTTGGTATTTGGTGTGAGATTTTGAAGTTACTGAGGACTTATCCTTGAGTATATATTATCCAAGATATATATACTTGGGGTCCAAAGAAAGCAATGCCTGAAATTAAGATGGTATCACAGCACAGAAATCACACTAGAATCTGTTGTCACAGAGCAATACAGTGGAATCTCCTTCAGAGGGAACTGGGAAAATACATTGATGGACAATTAACCTAGGGTTGGAGACTGCTTGAAGACAGCTGGTCTGGAATTAACCTTATCTTCACTATCACAAGAGTATCACAGCATTGTCCTTTAGCAGATGCTGTGGAAACAGGTGGTAATAATGGTAACCTGCATTTACATACATTTACAAAGTACTATCATTTGCATTATTTAATTAAGAAAAAACCAACTGCCTCCCTATGTTTACAGATGGAGAACTGAGGCCAAATTGAGAGTAGAATCATCCTCAAGATTAGCAAACAAATTGTGGTCAGATTAAGAATTAGAAGTTTTCATGATCCTTAGATACTCAGAGGTGTTTATATTATTATTTTTTCGGTCTGTATATTATAAATGTAGCATATAATGAGCTTGACACCCTAAAGAATGTTAAAGAAAAGAATAAAAAGGGTGCTGATTATATTACTTACTATATGCAACCACATTTCCCCTAAGTAGTAATTTTAAGAACATGGTTAAGATTTTTCCAACTCTCAATGACAGGTTTCTGAATAATTCATTAGAGGTGCTTGATACTGATCATTTATTAGAAACTGGTTGAGCAACACAAAAAATGTCCATTGATATTGTTTCATTAGTCATCTGAATATGTAATTTCAGTGAAACAAAAGATTTAAAAGAATTAAAAAATGTAGTATATTGTCACTACGGCAAGAAAGTTAAATTCTTCCTATTTCTTACTATTGCACTTGAAGATGTTAAAAACGCACTGGTGGTGGATAACTCCAGTTAAATTACAGAACCCTTTAGTCTTGTTTTTCTTTTCTAAATACAAATTAGGACGTTGGTCAAGCATTTTTTATGGGATAGTCAAAAGATAGTTAAGAAAAAAATCTATACAGCTTACTATTTACATTTGTGGAGTTCCATGAGCCATGAATTGATCTAAACCCTTCACATTTGTAAACTAATGTAATCCTGGCTTGCATATGTGTGTGTGTGTGTGTGTGTGTGTGTGTGTGTGTGTGTGTATACACACAAGTGTGCAGATATACATAAACAGATGAGGCAGGTGCCATCATTTTCTCATCATATGAGAAAACTGAGAGCCAAGGAGGTGAAGTACTTTCCCCTAGGGACACAGCTTCTACCTCCGAGAACTGGGATCTAGTTTTACACACAAAAGGTTCCAGAAAGCAAAAGTTCTGCCAAGCAACTTTGCTTTTAGGTCCTCTCCAACTCTAGGAAACGGAGCTGCTAGCTTTGGTTCTAGGGCGGGGCCATGTGGAGCCTCGGCCACCTCCCTCGTCCTTTATTCTGCGCCAGCGACCCACGCCCGCTTCCCTCTTCTTCCACCACACCCTGCTTTACTTCTTCTATCTGCGCTCCTCCCCAGCGTCACGGACCGGTCTTCGAGCTCCGCGCCCTTGCAGCCCGTAGTACTCCGCTCCAAGCAGCCAAGTCACCTTGGAGACGCGCCCACGCGCGGTGGGCCGTCGCGCCGCCGTGACGTAACCTCAGCGCCGCCGCCATCGGGCTGGGGGGGCGGGGCGCAGGGGCAGGCTGGCCGGCTGGGGGCGTGGCCGGGGTCCAGCTTCGGGCCTCCGCGGCCATCGCTGCCTGCGCGGTCCCTTCCCCTCGCCCACTCCCGCCCTTCTGGGCCGAGTGGGGCTGGGTGGCGTCCGCAGCCTCGCCCCGAGGGACACCGCGGCTTCAGGTGCTGGGCCTCCAGCGCAGCGCAATGTCAGGCGCCGCGACAGCTCTGTGAGTCCGAGGCCGCGGCGCTGGGCGGCGGCGGGTCCGGGCCGAGGCCGCTCATGGTGCCGCCACGACACCATCGCGGGGCAGGAAGGCCAGGTAGGCAGGCAGGGGAGGGCCGCGAAATCAACCTGCGCCCAAACCGGCACCGAGTGTCCACGAACGGCCCCACCCCCAGCTGTTGGTGGCGGTCGGAGCGCCCTGGCCGAAATGGTACTGGTCTCCGAGGGGCGGCGTGAGGGGAAGGCTGACAGGGGCGTGTGAGCCTGGTGAGGACTCAGGCACTAGTGGGAGCTGCTCGAGCGCCGCCTCCGGGCTTTTTCTCACTCCCTGAGGAGGCGTCACCGGCTTAACTTTTGGTTTTTTTTTTTCCCTCAAAGGAAGAGGATTCCCTTTAACAGCTGTTTCCTCACTCGTCTCGTGAATTTCTCTTTGGATCTAAAGAAACTAGATGCGGTGACAGGCAGGGGTGGGTGCGGGAGCGTGGAGTATCCTCCCCTTCTACCACGTGAGGCGTTTGGAAACGTGCCCTCAAGACTCAAAACAAATCACTTCCTCTCAAATAATCAAACTCCCCTGCCAAGAGACAGGGGACCGAGAAGACGCTCAGAAACAGGCGCGAGTCTAGACATTGCCCCCTGTGGTGGATTCCTCTGTAGGGAGAGGCGAATGGAGTTGTGTATTTCCGAAACTTGGAGGAGCTATTTACCAGTCGTTAACTATTGTTAAATACTGCCGTTTGTTGAATACTGGCCTTTTTTTTTTTTTTTCTGTACTGTGTACGTTTCTGAATATAATTTGAAATATACAGTGAATACCGTTAGAGGCTAGAGAATAGTGTCAATTGTATTTAACACACTTAGGTATTTTTCTTTTCATTTGTTCATTTTGAATTTTAAGAGTAAAAAAGATGTGATGAACCTTATTTTGAGTCGTTGATGTTTTCGTAATCATCATTTTATGGTTGTTTTTAGGTGCGCTGAGTTCTTTACCTCCTTTTAGACTCAGATCTGCCAAGTTTTCAGGCATTGCTGTTGAAGATCTCAGAAAGGCCTTCAAAGTAAGGTAAATCCAACTTTTAATTTACCGTGTGACCTTCAAACTGAACCTTAGCTAACCAGTGATGTTTATGTTTCTCTTACGCGAATTTCTCATTTTCTATGGTTATTTTTCGAAACCTTCTCTAATGGGATCTGTATTTTCTACAAAACAGACTGCAGATGGTGTGCGTATTTATCATGAACCGGATGAATTCCCAGAGCAGTGGTTTCACTCAGCGCAGGAGAATGGCTCTTGGGATTGTTATTCTCCTACTTGTTGATGTGATATGGGTCGCATCCTCAGAACTTACTTCGGTATGTAATTCTTGTGTAGGAATGATGTTGCATTCTAGTAATGCTGCTGTCAATCTGCAGTCTCTCTCTAATCATTTCTATCTCTCGAGCTTACTTCAAGCAGTATTTTGGGGGCGCCTGGGTGGCTCAGTCCTTTAAGCATCCAACTTCGTCTCGGGTCATGATCTCATGGTTTGGGAGTTCCAGCCCCGCTTCCGGCTCTGTGCTGACATTTTGGAGCCTGGAGCCTGCTTCAGATTTGGGGTCACCCTCTTTCTCTGCCCCTGCCCTGCTCATGCTCTGTCTCTCTCTCCTTCAAACATAAACATAAAAATATTTTTTTAAAAAAAGCAGTATTTTGAACGTTGAATTACTTATATTCTTTGATAAGTGAATTCGTGTTAATTCAAGTTGAAACAAAAGATACTCTTTTTTGTATCTTAGACTTTTCATCTGTCTTCTAGAGAGTTATTTAAAAAAAAAAGAGACTATGTGCATGTTTTCTTAATATTTGAATAGGTATCTGCTGTTTTCTTGTAAATTCAGGGTTTTTGCTGTTGTTTATAAATACTATTTTCTAGTGGATAAGTATCTAGGATGCAAAACCATTTGTCACCATTTAGTGGATAGTAAGAATGCTTTTGGACAAATGAGTGAAAGTGATCAGAGTTTTCATTATTGTGCATATGCATGAGTGCATGCACAGTTATACATTCGCCGATTCAAACATTGTAAAATACATGGTACACAGCGCATTCAGTTAAATTTTATTTTGCCTTTATCAGAGTACTCGTGATAGTAATGTGTTATTTTGAGTGCACAAAGTAGTTTTTCTTTCTAATTATATATGTAGTTATTTTTATTTGTTTAGTTAATCTCTATAAAAAGACATGCTTTTTATAAAGAAGCTTCACTTTCAGAAATTACTTTTCAACTTACATGTTGCAGTCTTAAGGCTAATATACAAAAGGAAACTAGCATTTATAAAATGAACTTAAATGTGAAAAAAAGCAGTTTGATACTGCTGGTCATCTCACATCATAGCTAAGTAAATAATTGATATTGACATTGTAGCCAATGAATAAATAAATTTTTAGCTGTTTTGGAAGTAGGCTCTGGAATACAACAGCCATTTATTTTTCACTCTTCTATAACTTTTTTTTTTTTTTAGATTAACATTCTGTAGTTTAACCACAAAGAAATCTCTTTAATGTTGACAGGGAAATAAGCCTATCTTTAAAAATTTATTTTAGTTTTAAATAAATGGTTTTATTTTTATTTATCTGGTAATAAAATTTAGGACAGAAGAGGACCTGATCAAATTATAATTTAAGCAATTCCAATCTGTTGATAAGAGAATATTTTATAATTTTGTTATCCAAGAGCATATATGATGTGTCTAATTTTTCAGCCAAATATGCTCATTAAACTTTTGAGATATATTGTGTATTTCAACAAGAAAATCAATCTTTGTATTATAAAAACTTTCTAACATCTACAAAGTAGAGAGAATGGTATAATGGATCTTCATATACCTAACAACTATCAAATTTTGCCAGTCTTCTCTTATCAACCTCCCAGACATGTTTTCCTGGACTATTTTAAAGCACATTCTAGCCACTTATCCTTTCACCTATAAATTTTTTCATATTCACCTCAAACTGAAAGGTCCTAATTTTTAAAAATATGATCACTCTGCCATTAACATATCTAACAAAATTATAATTTCTTAAAATCATCTGGTTCCTGATCCATATTCAAATTGCTTTTAATTCACTTTTGTTCCTTAACTGTACTCTCCCACCCCTGCCTTTTTTAAAAATCATGCTATAAATTTGTCGGAAAAGCTGGATCATTTTTCCTATAGGATATATCACATTCTGGGTATCACAACAAGACTGCCATTAGCCTGGGTGACTCAGACAACAAACATTTATTTCTCACATCTGTGGCCTGGAGAGCTCAAGATCAAGGCACTGGCAGATGCAGTGTCTGGTGAGGATATGCTTCCTGGATCTTAGGTGGCAGTGTTCTCACTGTGTCCTCTCAAGGCAGAAAGGGCAGCATTCTGTGGTGTCTTTATAAGGCACTAATTCCATCCATGAGGGTTCTGTCCTTAGTTATCTCCAAAAGCCTCACCTCCAAATACCGTCACATTTAGGGGTTAGGATTTTAACATATGAACTTGGGGAAGACATACATACTCACTTCATAACACACATTCCAAATTTTGCTGATTGTTTCCTTGAGGTGTCATTTAACTTGCTCCTCCTTTTCTCTTACTTCCTGTAAAATGGTACTTAGGTTAAGTCTTGATTTGATTCAGGTTCAGTTTTTCGGGAAAAATACCTTGGTGGAACTGGGTACTTCCCATGATAACACATGAGTCACAAATGGCTGCAAGTCTTACTTTGGGTGATGCCAACTTTGGCACTATAAAATTTCTTACCAACCTTTAGGTAGTAGTCAGTTATCCATATGATTATTCTCTTGATGGACTATTTCATTTAGGGGTTGTAAAATGATGATTTTTCTAAGGGTCATTACTTCTGCATTTCTTAGCTGGAATTCTTTACGGAGAGCTTTCTGTAACTACTATGTGGTTATCCTGAAACATGGTTCATATAGGAAGGGTTGAATAAATCTTGATTCTTTTCTTTTGTTCATTTTAGAGTAATGTTGCTTAGCAACTTCCATTAGTAACCATAGAGTATCATTATACATTCATGGATTTTTGTATATTTACTGTGTTTCAGACAGTTGTAGTTACTCCGTTTTATACTTAAACTGTCCTATCTTTGACCAGTGGGGGCCCCTTCAAATTGACTCTACTGTCCTTTCAGTATGATCCTATTAATCTTTAACATCCTATTTGTTTTCTGGTGCAAGATGCCCCAGGCTCATCTGGTACTTTTCCTGCTCCATACTTGGATTTGGTCATTTCTTTAAGAACCCATGGTTTCTTTTAGTGCAAGATAATACAGATTACCATCAGGATTCTATAGGTGCTTACTCCTCCTGGGTCATTTTTTCCAGGCCTTTCAGTATACATAACTAGGAATATTTTTTTAGGAAACAAGAAAATCATGAGTTCTAAGTTAAATGAAGGTGACAGGTTTTATATAATTTCCTAACAATGTTAAACTTCATGCAATTTTATTCATACACTGTTCTGCTTTATTACCTTCCTTTATGCTGTTTCCTCTGGGCTATTATTCAGTCCCCCACACTCAGCTCAAGAATAGCTTCTCTTAGGAAACTTCCATAATCCTCAAAATGGTCTGTCTCCCTTTGGTAATTCCATGGTACCTGTATACCCCTATTGTGGTACTTAACACATTATGCTGTTCTTTTCATAAATACATGAAAAGAAAGGCTGTCTTATTTTTCCTTAGCCTTTAGCACAAGTACTCTTTCTTGCATAGTAGGTTTTTGATGAATGTTGAACAGAACATTTTTTTTGGAAGTTGTTGCTGTTTTGTTTGGGAATATTCTTTGTATACAAGCAAATACAATATTTAGAAATGAGTATAAAATATTTTCATAATCCTTTTTGATTTTCTGTTTCACTTGAACTTCTAGAGTTAAAAATCATGTAATAGGCTTATTTTATTAGAGATAAGTAATAAGGTTTAAAGTCATTTCATAGTTTCTGTAAATTTTTCCTCTACAGTATGTTTTTACTCAGTACAACAAGCCGTTCTTCAGCACCTTTGCAAAAACATCTATGTTTGTTCTATACCTTTTGGGCTTTATTATTTGGAAGCCATGGAGACAACAGTGTACAAGAGGATTTCGAGGAAAGCATGCTGCTTTTGTAAGTTTTAAATTTTAAGTGCTTGTTGGAGAGGGGATTTATTTTTTCAAAGTGTAAAGTTAGTAGTGTCTCAAAGGACTGTCAAATTTCAAGTTGTTAAAATGAATGAAGATAACATAAGAGAAACCGACTTTTGTCCAAAATTTTAAATTCTTCTTCTAATCAGCCTGGTATCAAAATATCTTATGAGAAATCAAAGGTGCATAATCACTTTCTTGCTGTTACCTCATAACATCCTTTGAGTTGTTAAAAATTATTGAGCTGGCCCAAATCAATTAATGTGGAGATGAAGATGAAAGTGAGGAGTAAGAAGAATATCTGGAGTCTTTGGTCATTTGCACACTGGTTGAATAGCATCTAATTAGTGGTAAAGTTGATTGTAGAAATGAAGTAATTCAAGGTTTTATTTATTGAAATGAGAATAGCATATTTAGACCATGTTTCAGATGTTTGGCTAACCAAATTATATTCTTTCATTGATAATCAGCACATAATGTGCTGATTCATAGAGTTGAGAGAAATAGCAGTTTATAGAGTGATGTATCTTCCTTGTAGAAGTAGACACTGAATTTTTGAGAGTGAAGAATATTAAACTGCCTCTTACATTCTCTTCTTTTTCCCATCTTTCCTTTTCTCTTCTTTTAAAATTGTGATAGAATATGCATAACATCAGATTTACCATTTTAGCCCCTTTTCTCCCCCCCCCTTTTTTATTGTAGTTAGATATAGATGGCATAAAATTTACAATTTTAACCATTTTTAAATGTATAGTGGCATAGAGACACTTTGGTGGCTCAGCTGGTTGAACGTCCCACTTTGGCTTAGGTCATGATCTCAGTTTGTGGATTCGAGCCCCGCATCAGGCTCATTGCTGTCAGCACGGAGTCTGCTTCAGATCCTCTGTTCCTGCTCTCTCTCTGCCCCTCCCCTCATTCTCTCTCTCTCTCTCTCCCCCAAAAATAAATTAAAAAATAAAAATAAATGTATAGTGTCATATAATGAACATTTTAAGTGCTCGGTGGCATTAAATATATTCTCTTTGCTGTGCAGCCATCACCACTATCCATCTCCAGAACTTCTTCATTATCCCGAACAGAAACTCTATCCATTAAATAATAACTAACTCCCATTCCCCACTCTTTCCAAATACTTTCTTTCTCTTTTATTTTTTTGGTGTGTATTATTTTTTGTGCATTAGACTAGTATTATTTATTGTCTTTTCTAATGAACACGTTCTATTTTTTACTTTGCAAAGGTAATGTACATTATAGAAATGTGTATACATTGTAGTATTACATGTAGGAATATGTTATGTGTATATAATACATGCACATTATTGAAAATTTAGAAAATACAGAGGGACAAAAAGAAGAAAATAAGTAATTCCAACATTCACAGAATAACCCCAGAGTATTTTGGCATATATCCTGCCATTCTTTTTCATGTATTTTCATTTTATATTTTATAAATCGGAATTGTACCATTATGTCCTGTTTTACAACTGGCTTTCTGTTCTTAGTGGTATATCATGAACAATAATGTAGTATTCCTAGAACATTTTTTAATGTTTTTTTTTATAGTAGTGATGAATGTTTATTGTTGAAGACAAATTATGGTAATAAGAACAAGAATAGTCTGTCCATAATCTCAGCATTCTAACACCACTATATATATTTGATACTTTCTAGAGCTGTGTATTTATGTGCATATATTTAAAATTATAGTAGAAATAAGTTTAATATCATTGTCTAACCTGATTTTGCCTTTCATGTAACAATATATCATAAATACTTTTCCAGGCCAATAAATAAACATTTGTTATTATCTTTTCTATTTTATTTAACTGTTCCTTGATAATTAGGTTGTTTTCACTTTCTCTTTTGATGTAAATAAATAGGAATATTTTTTATACACATCTGTAGTTATTTACTTAGGATAAATTTTGCAAAGCCTAATTGCTGGATAAAAAACTAATGCCATTTTTCAGGCTTTTGCTTCTTACTACTAAATTACTGTCTATATTTCATATCACTGTTAGCAATGCATGCGATTGAATCCTTACCAAACCCCAACATTTATTAATTTGACAGGTGAACAGTTATACTTTGTTTAATCTGCCTGCTTTTGGTAGCTTTTTCTTTTATTTGTTGTGTAATAGAATTCTTTTTGAGTTGTCTATACCTTGTTTATTTTTCTACATTGACTCCTTCTTATTGACTTATAAGAATTCTTTTAAGAGCCTGGGCTTTGGTGTTTGAATCTTGTTCTGTCATTTGCTTATTGCTGACCTTGAGCAAGTTATTTAACTTCTTCAGACTTTAAGCAGAGATAATAGGGTAGCTGTGGGTATGAATAAAAGTATGCTTCTGCAGCAGTAGCCCAGAGTTCTCCCAAGTGCAGTCCAGGCCCTGAGATCCATTTAGGGGGTTCTTGGTGTTAATACTGTTATCAGTGTAACACTAAGATGTTTTTTGTCTTTTTCACTAACCCACTTGTCCTTTTCCTGCCAATCTGAAATGTTATAATAGTATTGTGAAAAGGTTGTAAGTTTTGTATTTAGACTGACTTGAATTTTAATCCTGGCTCTGTCACTTAGATGAAATCTCTCAGCTTCAGTTTCTTCATCAGTAAAATGAAATTGATAATACCTACCTTGCATGATTGAATACTTGGCATTAGCTGCTATTTTTATTAATAATTATACTCTTAAAGGTCTACTCTGGATTCTTGATTCTGTTCCTTTGAGCTGTGAATGACAGCAGCCTTACTTTATAACATGAGTTTAATCATATTTTATGTCCCATTATCTGTAGTTTGCGGATGCTGAAGGGTACTTTGCTGCTTGCACAACAGATACAACTATGAATAGTTCTTTGGTAAGTGCTTTTTTTCTCATCAGAAGTGGAATGGGTGGAATTGAGCCGTGACAGGAAGGACTGAAATAGCTTTATAGCACCACTATATTAAGATATAGATATATCTTAAAACTGGGTGCCTTCCATAAGAATTATAACTTAGTACTTTGTTTCCTGGGACCTAGAAGTAAGCAATTCCACCTTCTAAAGAGAGAGGGGAAGAGTATATTGGTTATGGAGTGAAAATACTAAGGGACAGTCCTTTGTCCTTTGTTTCTTGCTAACTTTGTCACTTTGTGTTCATTATTATTATTATCACTTAGAAACAAATATATTTGCTGGACACTGACAATATATAAGCAGATTATTTATTCCACAAATTTTTATACAAATTTTAAGAGCACTTAATATTTGTTAAGCACTTGTTCTAGGCTCTAGAGGTATAGCTTATGTTCTAGTGTGTGAGAGTGTGTGTTTTGGGAGGGGGAAAGACATAATAAGTGAACCAGTAAAGTAATTAACATATTCACTTATTTTAAGCATTTATAATCTAGTTGGAGAGAAAGTATGTAGAAATCTGGGTTTTTGTAGATCATTGTTAAGGCCTTTCTGTAAAATGTATTGGTCCAAATGTGGCATTCTATCTTATAAAAATTTTAATGTTACTCTAAAGTTTAACACCAGTTTATAAAGTACTAGTGTGGTGACTTTATTATTGTTTGCCTTTTTGAACTGTAGTTGTATGCAGAATAGGCTACCAGATGTTCTAAAGAATTTATGAAGCTTAGAGAAAATGTCATTTCTTTTGTCTGGGATCTTTAAAATCAGCAAGGTTAATATCAGTTGCCTCTATCAGCATAGAAGAAAGAGTTGAGGTGGCAGACTATTCTTATAACTACTCTTCTACTGATTTTTGCTGTTATCTGTGAGATGGATATGTCAACATTTTCTAGACCAAATGCTGTAATGAAAAGTTTAGTGAATGAAGAGACTATGTCTTTTTTAAGACCCTGTTGCCTCTTCATTTACTGAATATTTTTCATTGGCAGAGTTCTATGCCAAGAGCTAAAGGGAAATTAAATTAAAACATTTTCTGTTAATTTAAGAAACAGCCTAAAGAGTTGTGCCTTAAATATAGATCATTTAAAGAACATTTGTAAAAACAGAAGAATTCAGAACCATTTAAAAACATAGACCTTTAATGCATGGTTAGATAAACCTGGTAGTTCTGTTGTCTACCACTTGATTATTTTATATCTCGGCTTCTATAAAAGTATTTTTTTAATGTTTATTTATTTATTTTGTGAGTGAGAGGAGTGAGTGGGGTGGGGAGAGGCAGAGAGAGCTAGAGAGAAAGAATCCTGAGCAGGCTCAGCCTGGAGCCCAACTCTGGGTTTGATCCCACAACTGTGAGATTATGCCCTGAGCTGAAATCAAGAATCAGATGCTCAACCACCTGAGCCACCCAGGTGCGCCAAGTTTTTTTTTTTTTATTTTTTTCTATTTTTTTTTATTTTTTATTTTTTAATATATGAAATTTACTGTCAAATTGGTTTCCATACAACACCCAGTGCTCATCCCAAAAGGTGCCCTCCTCAATACCCATCACCCACCCTGCCCTCCCTCCCACCCTGCCCTCCCTGCGCCAAGTTTTTTTTTAAATACCATTTTATGAGGTTGTTATGAGGACTAATGGGAAATATATGATATTTACACATTATATACTTGATTATCTCTTTATTGTCTGCCTTCCCCTTTAAGCTACATGATCATTGATGACAGAGACTTTGTCTTCTTTCACTTTTATAGCCCCGTGATCTATAACAGTTTCTGACATAGTAGAAATTTAGCATGTATTTGTTAAAAGAATACATGAAAAGGAATAGGAGATAATCTGTTAGCTTGAGAAAGGGGTCTGTTTTTATAACATTTAAAGGCTAAATATCGTAATGTACCAATGCTGTTCCAATATACTTTGGAAAATTCTCTGTAAATATGGTGGTGAACAGCTGTGTTTTGAGCGGTATATATGACTATATACTCTCATCTTAAATTTTAGACAATATATCAACTATTATATTTGCTGTTTATATTTGTTCCTGTTTTTCTTGCATTCTAGAGTGAACCTTTGTATGTTCCTGTGAAATTTCATGATATTCCAAGTGAAAAACCTGAGAACACAAACATTGATACTGAAAAAAGTAAGCAAAATTTAGAATTTTATAACTTAGAAATGGGAAGAAATTTTAGTTTCATTTAAACCATCCCCAAACTTAGTGATTTTGTGGGTTGACTAGGATCACCTGGCATTTCTTCTTTTCCATGTGGTGTTGGCTTGACCTGTAGTCTTCCAGAAGTTTTGTCTAGAAGGTTTTATTAATTCAACTAGAAATAATTTAAAAATATCAGAAATCTGTATGGTTTTGTTATATATATATTTTCAAATGGACAGTGTCCTCTTCAGCCATGCCACTAAACACCCCTAATAGCAAATTATAAGAGTTTCTTGTATCTGTGAATGGTGCAAAGAATGTCAGCTTCAGTGTAAGACAGTGTTTATCCATAATACTCTCTTGCAAAGAGTGAACCTCTAGAGGAGTGTTCCGCATGCTTGACCAGGAAAATAGTTCTCGTAAATTGGGTATCTATGAGGAAAAATCCAAGAAAAGTTATACAATAAATACTAAAATAATAACCATACTATAATCCTGGCCAGGCAATATATGTACATAATTGCAGAACCCTTGTTTGAATATTTGGTCTCATTTTAAAGCCTTTAAAACATTTTTATAGATGAAAACCGTTTTCCTGTTAATTCTTTGAGTAGAGCTGCTCCAGGTAATAATATAACTGGTTTTCTTTGCTGTCCAAGTCTGATCATATATGGATTAAAGAATACACATTTATCAGTTAATTAAAATTTATGGGTTTTGTTGGATGTGAGGGGAGACATTTAATGATTTTGTATTATACTTTTCCTTTTAAGCTCCCAAAAAGTCTCGTGTAAGGTTCAGTAATATCATGGAGATTCGACAGCTTCCATCAAGCCATGCATTGGAAGCCAAGCTGTCTCGCATGTCACATCCTACTGTGAAAGAACAAGAATCCTTACTCAAAACTGTAGGGAAACTTACTGCAACTCAAGTAGCAAAAATTAGCTTTTTTTTTTGCTTTGTGGTAGGTCTTCTCTTTATTATATGTTTAGAACTTGAATTTTAAGACAGTGTACATACCAACAGAGTGCTATTTAAGTGTAATACTGTTAGTTTGCTTAATCGTGACTTTAAACTCAGCTATCTGGCATCATTGGGGAATTTGAGTATCAGAGTCAATAATTGCTTGCCATACCTCAGAGAATTCGGTAATTACTATAACATTATAGCTACTTCTGTATATATTTGGAATTTGACATTGCTTCAGGGTCAGAATAATTAATAGTTATTTTATACTATGATGTATACAAGGGCTAATAAATACCCAGATAAGAGTTTACTGTATGCATTGATTTTGTCAAAAAAGTGGTTTGGTGGTTGTATAATAAATTCATGTAAATGTGGTCAAATATTTTAGCAACTACTCATAGTAAACATTTCTACAGAATTTTTTGTAGTATTGTTGATAGCTTCTTTATTATATTAATATAGAAACTGAAAAATGTGCTTAAGATTTCATGATAGAACAATTGTGTAGCAAATACTCTTTTTGAATAAGCTGGGATTACTTGTCTGAGTTAGTGAAAACTCTGGAGTTTAGAATTTAATAATGAATTTCATTGCTCTTTGCTGTGTATGTCATTGGAAGCAGCCTAATCCAAGGTTCTTTAGTATGAGCCTATAAGATTTAAGTTTATATTGAACTTTTTTAAACACTAGATAATGCATGCTAATGTCAATATCATTAGCCTGATTATAAGATTTTTTTACTTCCCAGTTTTGCCTCATTGAGTAGCCCACTTTTTTCTATCCTCTTCCTGGATAACATCTAGTTGAGTGTTACTTTGATTAATATATTCAGCAGTGCAAATCAGAAAATCTTTGTGAGTGATGATAATTACATATATACTAAAAAGCTCATACATTTGGATTATGCTGTTAATACGGATTTCCAAATGTTTGCTTATTTTAAAAGAATGTAAGGCAAGAGTAAGATTTATTAATTATATGTTACCTAATTTTCAAATGAGACTTGAGGTGGAGAATAATAAAAGTGTCTATATAGTAAAAGTTAAACCTGGGTGGCTCAGTTGGTTAAATGTCCAACTCTTGATTTTGCACACTTCATGAGACTGGGCCTCACACTGGGCTCTGTGCTGACATCATGGAGCCTGCTTGGGATTCTCTCTCTCTGCCTCTCTGCCCCTCCCTTGCTCATGGTCTCTCTCAGAATAAATATATAAACTTTAAAAAAAAAGAGGGAAAGATAAGAGCCAGATTAAATGGGTAGTGTGTGTGTGTGTGTGTGTGTGTGTGTGTGTGTGTGTCTGTTTGGGGGGGGAGCTGGTTGTGGAATAGGATGATTATATCAGGAACTTCAATTTAAAGGAAGAAAGCTACTTCAAATGAGCACACTGTTTATCCCTAGGCAAATTGGTAAAAGGAAAGGCAAATAGGAAAACCTCATGAATTACACAACTTACTGCCTATTAAAAAGAAATACTGTATTTCCCTTCTTTGGATAAAGCAATTTTCCAACTCACGACTCTGAGAGAATGTATTACATAGATTAAATACATTACATAGGTACTATTCCATGTAGCAGATTTATATACAGATAGATATGTGCATATAAAAAGCCTTTTAAAAATGGTGATGAAATATATGTGCTATACATTTGCTATTTTAACCTTTTTTTTTTTATTTTAACCATTTTTAAGTGTATATAGCTTTAGTGGCATTAAGTACGTTCACATCGTTGTACAACCACCACCATCTATCAACAGAACATTTTTCATTGTGTAAAACTGAAATTCTATGTCCATTAAATAAGTCCCCTTTATTATCTTCCCCAGCCTCTGACAACCACCATTCTACTTTCTGTCACTATGAATTTGACCACTCTTAAGTACCTTGTATGAATGGAATCATATACTGTTTTTCCTTTTATGACTGGCTTACCTCAGCATAAAGTCTTCAAGGTTCATCCTCATAGCATGTGTCAGAACTTTCTTCCTTTTAATTTTTTTTTAAGTTTATTTGTTTTGAGAGAGAGAGAGAGAATGCACACACGCCTGGGGAAAGGGCAGAGAGAGAAGGGCAGAGAGAGGATCCCAAGCAGGCCTCCACACTGTCAGTGTGGAGCCCAAGGCAGAGTTTGAACTCAGGAACCATGAAATCATCACCTGAGCCGAAATCAAGAGTTGGATGCTTAACTGACTGAGCCACCCAGGTACCCCAGAACATTCTTCCTTTTAAAGGATGAATACTATTTCATTGTATGGATATACCATGTTTTGTTTATTTATCTGTTGATCTGCATTTGGGTGGTTTCCACTTTTGGTAGTCTTTAAAATAAAATTAAAATAAAATAAAATAAAATAAAATAAAATAAAATAAAATAAAATAAAACAAAACCTAAATAAGTTACAAGCCTAGAAAGCTATGTTAGTATTTAATAAAGACACTTCTATAGAAAGAATAATAAAGCTTTTTGGAAACCTTATTTAAGAGAGTGATAAGCTTTGATAAGGTTTAGAGCAGTGCTATTCAATACAAATATAATACGAGCCTGAAATGTGGTTGTCCTATGTATTTTTGAATTTTCTACAATTAGAAAAAAATTTTAAAAAAATTTAAAATGTTTATTTATTTTTGAGAGAGAGAAAGAGAGAGACAGACAGACAAAGCATGAGCTGGGGAGGGGCAGAGAGAGAGGGAGACACAGAATCCGAAGCAGGCTCCAGGCTGTCACCTGTTAGCACAGAGCCAAATGTGGGGCTTGAACCTACAAACCCTGAGATCATGACGTGAGCTGAAGTTGGATGCTTAACTGACTGAGCCACCCAGGCACCCCCCAAATTTTTTAAATGATATTTTAAAAATTTTTTAAAGAGAAATCAAGTTAAGAGAAACAAGTAAAGTTAATTTTAATACTATATTTTTATTTAATGCACCATGTATAAAATATTTTAACATGTTATCAGTGTAAGAATTGAGATAGTTTATATTCTTTTTCTGTACTAAAATCTTCTAAGCATTTCAATTTCATTTAAATTTCTATTTTTATTTAAGTTTCTATTTCTTTTCAACTTCAGTTTTTCAGTTTTAGTTGCAAAACATTTCAGTTCAGGCTAGCTACTTTTCAGTTCCTCAGTAGCTACATGTGGCTAGTGGCTAATGTACAGTGCAGGACAGAAGGAGTTAGTGATTACTGTATTTGCCAGTCCACCTTGAATGTCTTTTGTCTCATGAGGACTTGTGGTCTTTTAATTTTTCTCTGTAGGATATAATTTGGGTCATATAGTACTTATCTAGAGTACCTTTTATGATAATTTTAAAATAACTTATCACTCATGAAATAATGAAATATATGACTTATTTGTGATAGATTATTAGTAAGTGGTTGTCCTCAACTCTGGAATAATAAAGTGAAACACTGTAAAGTTAATTTTTATTGGAGGGTAATTGAGATGAATCTTCTTTTGTGATAAGAGTGCGTTGGGTTTGAAAGCCAGAGAATGGGGAGAGGTGAAGAATAGGAAGGTCTTTCTAGGAAGAGTTTATGTATAACTCATGATGAATTCTTAGGAGTTTTGAATGGCTGCTACCTAAGTGATCTGTTTTTATTTCTGTATCTTGTATTAGCAGAGACAGTGAGATTGTTTGGAAAATGAGTATTTATGTGTTAAAGTGGTAAGGAAAGTGGGTCCAGAAAGCTAATGATCACCTTGTAAGTTTTATCAAGGTTCTTGTAGACAGATCTCCAAAAGATAATTAAGAGTAGAATCTTACTTTTCTAGCATTGAACCACAAGCAGATTGTGGCTTTTATTGCCATATATGTTTGATACTGTTCATCTTAGCAATTGCTACCTCATTTTCTCGTTTAGAAAGTCAAGTGAAATTATCTAGGGAGTCAGAGAACTACAGATGGTGTCAGAATCACTTTGCTATAGTTTTAATCTGGCTTTCACTTTGAGTACAGTGTAGACTACATGAATCTACTAGACTCAGCTATCTGCTGCCTTCTAGCAGTGGTCTAAGATATGCCTTTGTTGCTTCGCTGAAATGTGTATGCTAATAATTATAGTACTCACGTAACTAAAAGTTCTGAGAGAGATCAAGAGATGTACCTTTCTTAAGAGGACATTCGTTCTTCAGTGGAATATGAATGTCTAAGTAACAGTGATGCCAAAAACAGAGAGGAGTTAATTGACTTTGATCCAGCAGTCTGCTTCTTAGTATATATATTAGTGACACTCATGCACATATGTACCCGGAGGCATGCACTAGAATGTTCATAGTATCATTGCTTGAAATAGTCAAAAAATATCCATTAACAGAAAAATGGATGAGTTGTGATAATAGGCATTAGGATATCTAATAGCAGTGAAAATAAATGAATTTTGGAACACCTGCCCCCAACACACACATCAGGCTTCATAAAAAGAAGTCTTACTTCTTATTCCTTAAATTAGGCACAGTATTGAGGATATAAGAATCTCCTAGCCTGGATGAGCCTAAGAGAAGAAAAAAAAATCCTCAAACTGGAAAACTTCCTTAAATTATATCCAGTTATGAGAACTCTTTGTATTGTGTCTCCAAACTGAGTATCAGAGAAATAATCATAATTAGCTAGCAAATTCACATTTTTTATTGGACTTTTTTAGATTTCCAAAATGAATGTCTTTTTATCTATCAGTCTACCTAGTTGGTAGCTACCTTGATCCATCCCCATAGGCATCATCTCGAGTAGATTTCTCATCATGCTGTATTTATCTGTACATATTTTAATATTGGAGAATTTCCCCAAATTCAAATTTGATTTAGATAAACTTTAATAGAATGCTAGAAGTGTTTGGATAAAGCAAATTTTAAAGTTGATACTCAGTTTTACCCTCATTAAAAAAAAAACTTGAATACTAATTTTAATGAGCTATTGTTAATTTCTTAAGGGAAGTTGAATAGCAATGATCTTAGATCTAATTGTAAATGCCCTCTTTTTTGAGCTTGTGATTTTTCAATAGAAAGCAACTTTTAAAAGCTCTTATGATAAAATATTTAGGGGGAGAAAAAAAAAGGAGGGTCCTATAAACTGTGACAGATGTAAGCATGTCATTCAATTGGGTTCACTTTGTTTTCTTTGTCTTTAGTGGTTTCTGGCAAATTTGTCATATCAAGAAGCACTTTCGGACACACAGGTTGCTATAGTTAATATCTTGTCCTCAACCTCTGGTAAGAAATTTGTCTTCAAAATTTACATTATAACTTGAAACCTTTTTCTGTTATATGTGTATGTACATATACACACATTTTTATCTTACTACAAATTACATTCATTCTAATAATGCACATTAGTGTGTTGTAACTACATAAATGTTTGTAGTTTTATGCTGTGGCCTTGCACTGTTTACATTCCTTCGACTATGTTATGGCATTTTTTATATAACAACATATTAAAGTTTGATGGGCTGTTTTTTTTGTATTGTAGTTGTCATTCCTTTCACATATTCTTTCTGAAGATCTTTTTCTGGACCCTTTGGCTAAATGTAATTGCTTTTTTCAGAACCATAATTTACCCAATGAAAGATGTTTTATTTTAAAAATTGAATCACCTTCCAAATCTGGGAGAGAAAAAGTATTTTTGAAGCTGTAAAAATAACTTGAGCACACATGCTTGATTATGATGAGGTCATAATGTTACTCTGAATGCTCAATTTAACTCTTATTAGTTTAAAATAAGTAGGGTTATACTTAATCTGTATTGTTGAAATAAACATGATTTAGTTTAAAGGCTGCTTTCCACAGTATTAAAGCTGATGTATCTTTTTTCCCTGCAGGACTTTTTACCTTAATTCTTGCTGCAGTGTTTCCAAGTAACAGTGGAGATAGATTTACTCTTTCTAAACTACTAGCTGTAATTTTAAGGTAAGAATGTAACATAATAGCTAGTTAATTCTGCTTAAAAATATAATGTTTAAAATTTTTCTGTTAGTGACATAGGATAGTTTATATTATACTATGGCAAAGCAAGATGAGGATGAAAGAAGGGTTTATGTGGATATCATGCTATGCAGCCTTGGATCAGGTCCTTCTTTAGTTTTCTAAATGGTCCTGGGGAGAGTAACTGGAGGGAGGGACCCCAAAGCAGCTTTGGTTCCCATTCAAGTGAGGACAGACAGTATACTACTGTGTATTGTACTGATGTTTACATTTAACTTAATGTGGCACCTTAATCCTCATCACCTCCTAAGTTCCTGTTTCCTTCTCCTAAAACAAGTTCCTCTTTCTGTTTTGGTTTTGGGTTTTATATCTCCTACTTCTAATAATCAAACGTGCAGTCTTCTCTGATTATTTCATCCTCACATGATCTTTCAGTTTTCTGTATAAACCATCTGGCAGTTTTGAATTAGTGTGTAACATCAGTATTGTCAATAACTGTATTTAAATCTTTTATGTAACTTTGTGTATGTTTGTCTTGTCTTTTCTATGGGTTATAAACCTTTAAAGGCCAGAGCCTTGTTTGCTGCTTATTTGTGCCGCCTGCAATGTAGCGTAGGGCTTTGCTTACTGACAGTACTCAACAAAGATGTATTGGTTTGATAAAGCTGTTGTCTTTATGAGAAAAAATCAGAAATCAGAGAAGAAAGTTGAATGATTTAATGAAGAGAGTAGTGTTTCTTAGCTGTCAGAGCTGGGTTTGAGTCAGAGCTTTGTTCTTTTTTCCTGTCAGTTTCCTTAAGCTCTCTGAGATAGTTTCCTAGGTGAGAACATGATGATCGTATTAGCCTCGTTTGAAAGTTTGGAGCCAGTGTATATAAAAAGCAATTATCACAGGGACTGAGGTACTTGGTAGTCACATACTTGGTAGCTCTTATTACGGTGTGTTTTTCTCTTTTAGCCATAACCATGGTAGTTTTCAGGGGTAGGCCGGTTGACCCAACTAATTTATTATTTAGATGTTATGCCCACTAGAAGTTTATTATATTGCATGCATGATTAGCTAATGTTTTAGCTAAACCTATTCTTGTGTTAGGGGAATACAATATATTTGTATTGGGGAAGTAAATGAAGTTTAATTCGGTTGAATTTTTTGTCAATTTATAATTAATTTAATCGTTCAAATATTTAAGTATGGTTTTATTGTTAATTTAGGTTTTACCAATAGGCAGCATTTGTGCTACCGTTAGGTTTGTATGGGTATACTGTATGCATATCTTCAAAAACAAGTTTGGAAGAGGCTGAAAAGTTAGTTACTTCTTAACCAAAAGCAGTAGGTAGCATAGGAGGTAAGAATACTTACCTAGAAGCAGGCTACCGATAGATTCAGTCCTATCTGTGTGATTTTGGTCAAGTTACTTCATATGTTTGTGTGTGAGTTTTCTCATGTGTAAAATGGTAATGGTAACAACAGTAATACCTTTATTATAAAGTAATTTGTACATTTTGCAAGAATTAAATGATTTAAATACAAGTATAGCATTTACACTGTCCTGTTATCATTGTTAAATATTATTAATTAAATCACTAAGTTCTTTGACAGTTTAAGTTTTGCTCAGTTTTGAGCATAGTCTTGATTACTTGTAAATAATTTTTATCTTCATTACTAGCCCTTTTAAGGAATGTATTATTTTGCTTATTAGTAATGCTCTTACTCTCACAGCATTGGAGGTGTTGTGCTGGTTAATTTGTCAGGGTCTGAAAAATCTGCTGGAAGAGATACAATAGGTAAGTAAGTACTTGACTCTGCATTCTTTCTGTTACAGTATACAAGACAGTTTGTACATATCAGTGTTTATGTCCTTGTGTGCATGTATGTGCATGTGCACACACACACAGAGGGTGGGCACTAATGGGGCCTTTTTTTTTTTAACGTTTTTTTGGAAATCATGTAAAAAAATTAAAAAATAGTTAATAGAATTCTCATATAGCCATCACTCAGATTCTCCGCTGTGTACATAGCTTCAGTATAGTTATAAAAATCAGGAATTAACATTGATTATAATTTAGTTAATTTGTATATCCTTTATATATTTTACCATGTTTCCCATGAATGTTCTTTTTCTGGTCCAGCATCACTTGTTGCACTTAGTTGTCATGTCTCCTTAGTTTCCTTTAATCTAGAACTGTACCTCAGTCTTTTTTTTTTTTTTTTCTTTTATAACCTTAACACTTTGAAAAGGATACTGTCCAGTTGTTTTGTGGTATGTTCCTCACTCTTGGTTTGTCTGATACTTCCTTATGGTTAAATTTATGTTGTGTATTTTTGATTAGAATGCCATGGAAGTGATATTGGAAGTGTCCTGATCGGTAAATCATATTAGAAGGCACATGGTGTTGTCCCATTAGTAGTGACTAATTTTAAGGTAGTGCCTGCCAGGATGCTCCAGTGTCAAGTTACTAACTTTTTTCTTTGCAACTAATAAGCATCTTGTAGGGAGATACTTTGAGACTACGCACATACCATGTTTCTATTATACTTGCACCCACTAATTTTGTGGTTCACTCATGATTCTTGCCTGAAACATTTAGTGCTATGGTGAACACTCAGTTTCTATCTATTGTTTAGACTGAACAAAAACAAAGATAGTAGAACCCAGTTTTATGGCTTCCTTCTGGATACTTTGTTTAGATATTTGAAATTCATTGAATGGAACACTGCTTTCTAAACTATCCCTGGTTATTGCCCAGGCATAGTTCATGCCTTGAACTGCTTATGTCTTTCTCACCCTTGAACTGATAGCTATGCCTTGAACTATATCATTTTTCACCCAGAGCAGCTTTGTATATGTAAAACGATATATGTATTTGTTGTGTATGCGTGAGGTTTTATTGATAGACTTTTTTTGCTTTCTTAAAAAAGTTAAATTTTTAAAAAATAGATTCAATAAAACATTGGAATTTGGGATAATTAATTGAAGTATTAAATGTGGTCACTTGGCAGACAGCACATTAATTTAGCTGTTTTTAAAACTTAGTTAAATGTCTTTGAGAATGAGTTAATATTAAAGAGAATCAGCATTTATTATGCCCGTACTATACGCCATGTATTAGATATTTTAGAAAACATTAAAAAGTATGTTTGTACTTTTCAAGTTCTTGACTTTAATCATTACCTAGACTTACAAAATAAAAACACTAGAGAATAAAATAATATTACATTTAACCATGTAAATATTAAATTGTCTAAAATAGAAGACCAGGAGGATGGAAATTCAGTGGAGTAGGAGGAGGATGCTTTGTGGCAGACGTGGGACTTGAACAGGGCCTTGAAGATGGTAGTACAATATATACTAAAGATGATACATGACAGTGGGGAGGACTGTATAAGCAATGGCTTAACCATATTACACCAGACAGTGTCAGGTGTCAAACTGAAGTAGCATTTCAAAATTAAAAAAACAAATAGTTACTTCCATGGTTTTAACATTATGTGTGTTTGTATAGATCATTGGATGTTTGCACATGTGTTTGTTCACTCTTTAAACTGCTTCCTGAACTCCTGGAGGACATGGAGGGGGTGGGCTATACTTTATCTTTTCATATTTGTGTACTTCTTGAAATAGTATCTGACACCGTATTAGATTTTAAATAAGTGTGTGTTGAATGAATTAATGAAAAATGCGTGAACTCATTATGTTGATTTTTACAGGTTCCATTTGGTCTCTTGTTGGAGCCATGCTCTATGCTGTCTATATTGTTATGATTAAGAGAAAAGTAGACAGAGAAGATAAGTTGGATATTCCAATGTTCTTTGGTAAGAATATGTTTAACCTGTGAGGCTATTTACTCTGAATGATTAGCTTAGGGTTTTGTTTTAGAGGGAATAAGGAAGCCTTTCTCTTTTCCTCCATATGATTCTTTAAAACCATCAGATTTTAAGGCTCATGAAGTCCAGTCTCAGTGTTTTTCTCATACCTTGCCCTGCATAACTGTGTACCTCTGACAGAAGGCCAGTTTCCTCAGTGTGAAGTAAAGAAAGAAATTCTTCCTAATGCCTTTTTTGCATTCATATTTCAGCCTGTGAATCAGATATTTTCCTCATTGATAGGAAAGAATTATGCTATTACAAGCATGTGAGAGAATACCTGTTGTATTACACATTTTACCATTTTTTACTTTTTAGAAGCAAAGAATACTATTCTAGTCTATGTACTTTTCATTAAAACTCATGGGACACTTAAAGGCTTTCCATCTGCTCTTTAAGATATAGGCTTTTTTATGACATAGATTTTTCAAATTACCAAAATGTAGTTTCTGGCATCAGTTCTTAATTTTTGTAAATAAAATACTGAATATGAGAACTTACAAGTTCTCATTTGCCTGATATCAGCTGAGTAAAATAGTTGTGTTATCTGTCAGATATCTGTAGATATCTTCTAAAAGATATCTGAATATCAGTAGATTAAAAAAAGCCTGGATGAAAGTTCAAAGTACAGCTTATGGGGAATTAGGAGACCAGGAATATAGTTGTTATAATTTCATTTATTTCATACTCATCTGAGAAATAAGGAGATTGGACAGATGAGTAGCTTTCAAAATGATTTGCAGAGGATCCTGGGATGGGTGGGAGGAGGTGGAGTTGCATGTATGGTTCTGGTTCTTAGAGCCCTTTGTTGCTTCAGCTGGAACAGCTCTGTTTTCTTGGGCTTTTGCATTATAATTTGATTTGTAGAAAATATTTTTCTGGTAAGAAATGTTTGAATATCTTCACGTAAAGTTTAACAGAAACAAAACATTTGGAAAGCTACCAGACCAGGTGATCACTCAAGTTTAAGTATGGAATTCAATAAATATGCCTTAAATATGAAGGTAACTTTAATAATGTCTTATTTTAGGGTCATAGAAAATTCCACCTGGAATGGAATGAAATGCTAATATTTTCTGAGTGTGTGTTTTTTTTTAAGATTGGCAATTTTCAGGAAAAATTGTTTAATTTATTCTTATTACATACAGACAAAAAAATCATATGTGATTTTTATATATCATATATGACATGATCTATAACACAATATTGATTTGATCTGGGCTTTATAATAGGCAGGACCAGAAAGAAGTTAGGATTGGGTTGTGGAGGGTTCTTTAGGGATGGAGATGTGAGCAGAGCATACAGGGAACAGTGAGTGGATCTGTGCGATTGTGCTGGAAAGCCCACTTTAGGGAAGAACAGGAGGGTATACAGGCCAGATTCTGGAGGGTGGAAGCAATTGGGACCTTTGTTTTTAGGTTCAGAGGTTGGTAATACATGTGGGATTCCATAGACTTGATAGTCCAGGGACGGCAAAGTAGATTCAGTTTTTGATGATGCCAAATTTCGGTGTTTTGATTACGACAACTTCTTAATGTTGTGTAAGCTTTTCAGATCATGAGTCCCTTCTGTATGTGTGTCATTTTGTTTGTTTTTATTTTTATCACTAGATGTCTTAAATTGGGTATTCTAAAAGCAGGATATGAGACAGGAATTTCTTATGGGTGATTATTGAGGGGATGCTCTGCAGGGAAACCTGACAAGGGAGTAAGAAAAGCAGGATAGAGTAGGGGAAAGAACTGTTATGGTCTCAGTATAATTGAGGTTTGGCCCAGTTCATGGCATGTTGGGGCAGGAGATGGAGGGGGAAAGGAGCCGGTAATGTCTAGGTACTCCTCACAGACGTCCTCACAGACAGTAGGATTTCAGCCATGAGAGGAGCCTTGTGCATCCTCTATGGGTTAGTTGTGGGATACAGACGGTGTGGGGTGATCACTTCTTGGGAAAATTTGGCTTGTTTGCTCTCCGAGACCATTCTTCAGAGGAGGCAGGTAACTGTGAATCTTTAGGAGCAGATAGAGACTAGGTGCTCCAGTCCTGTAAAGATTTAACTAGGCATCCGAAATACTAGCCTATTATTTAGCAACAAATATGAAATATATATTTACTATAACTTAACTTTGAAGAAAACTCTATAGTTATCTAATGAATCTCATAGTGGATCTGCAATGTTAAACTGTATAGAAAGTGCGATAAAAATTACTATAAAATTGTAATTTTTTTCTTTACAGTCTTTGTATTCATAGGGACTCATAAACTTGCATTTCTATAATAACAATAATAGCTCACCTTTTACTAACTTTTTACTTTATGCTAGTACTATGCTGTATTTTGTAAGTGTTAATCTAATTCTCCCACTAACCTATTTAGATATGATTTTACACTCATGGATTGGAAAACTGAGGCTTCAAAGAGGTTCTGCATCTTGCACAAAGTTTACACTACTAGTGAATGGTGGAGCTGGGATTGGAACCCAGAGCAATTAGACTGCAGAGCACATACAGTCAACCACTAAATGTTACAGCCTTCCTTTATGAGTAGTCAGTCTGTCCTTAGTTCATATGTTGAGTAGCTATTTATGTAGGTATGTTCTCTCACCAACTAGTTTATAGGCTCCTGGAAGGCAAGAACCAAGAATGTATTGTTTTGGAAACTTCCTTCATTATTCCGAGCATGCCACAGGTGTTTTATACATAAATATGAGTTGAATCAGGGAGCAGCCATCAACTTCCTCATAATTTAGGCTGAATATCCATATACACACCATATACCAATTGTTTCTTTAAGTTTGAAGACACTAAATTATTGGTAGCTAAGGTTAGCAACCTTTCTTTCTGAATTAAGTAGTTTATTCCATAGGAATTGCTCCATGCAGTGAATAGTTGAACCTTGAAGATTCAGTGATCACCAGCTGCTAGTGTAGTTTTTTCTGGTGTTGAGTTGTCCATAGATATGAACCAAAGAAACACAAGTTCCAGTTAAGAAAACCAGTTAGAACTCTTTGTGTAAAATCTAATGTTCTCTAATTATAGAGTTATAAGTTTGAAAATTTTAAATAAATCACAATTACTAACTTTTGTCTCTTTTATACATATTTAGGTTTTGTAGGTCTGTTTAATCTGCTGCTCTTATGGCCAGGTTTCTTTTTACTTCATTATACTGGATTTGAGGACTTTGAGTTTCCCAATAAAGTAGTATTAATGTGCATTATCATTAATGGCCTTATTGGAACGGTTCTCTCAGAGTTCCTGTGGTTGTGGTATGTACTATTTATTACACTATCATTTATTAGTTACCAGTTTATGGACTTTGGGATAGATTAAGTATTTTATATTTCTTCTGTCTTTTGATGGTTCCTCCTGTGCACCTTCCCACCCCGCACACTTCACAATTTAATAAAGTAACTCTACTAGAGCAAGAACTTTGTCTTTTAACTTCTGTGCACCCATTGTGTAGAGTATTACCTTGCACATAGAATGAGCTCAACAAATATTTGTTGAATAAATTTCTGATGAACATAAATGATCTACATTTGTAAAAGTGTTTTAAAGGTAGAATGTTATATAAATGAAAGGTGCCATTACCTAATGGACATCTAAACTTACGAGGTTTATATTCTAAATATGAATAACATGAGTTCTGAGTGAGAATCTAGGGAGCTTTGCTTATTTAGGAGACTTTGGAATGTCTGGTTGTTCATAGATGCTTTTTGTTTTTTTATTCTTAGGGCTTTTCGTGTAAGTGAGCCAGATGTGTAACCCTAAACCTCAATTAACTTGGAATGATAATATGCTTTGAAATGTTATAATACCAAGTATGTTGATATGTCATAATGATCCTAAAATAGTTTGAAGACAATATTATGTGTGGTGTTTAAGAAATCTTTCAGACATAGAGCTTGATACTTAGTCCTGTTTCCATCTAATAGGAACTGAAAAAAAAAAAAACAACAACAACACAAATTGTACCTAAACTCCTAAAAGGAATTTTTTATTATATGCTAGTTAAGACTACTAACTAGTTTTCCCTTGCAAAAGACTACAACAAAAGTAGCCTTTTCCATGGATTTCCTTAATACTTTGCCTGTACTTTCCCCCTTCCTCAATTAAGGAAATTTCTCTGTTTTCTTGATAGTCTCCCACACTCCCTTTCATTTGTAGTACTGAAAGATTAACTTTCATTTGTAGTAATTTATGTATTTAAATTCCTTTGCTGATCTAAAACTCTTTGATATCAGAATCCATTTACTCATTCATTCTTCCATCTTTCATTGCATGTATTTTAGATGCGCATCAAAGAGAGTTATGTATTTTATTTCCTAGATTATATATCATATATTCTCTTTCATCCTATTCTTTTCTATCAATTTTGGTATTTCTTTTGTCTCATTTCTCTTGCCTCTCTCTACTCTTGGGTCTGGACAGGTAGAATTACTTACTCTGGTAGAGTTTTGATTGAACTCAGTTGAGTCGTGAAGAATTGTTGATCTTCAGCCATTTTTTACTGCAATTTAAATAATTATGTGTACTTAACTATATTTCAATACAAGTTCATGTTTTCTAGTTCTTTAGGTTTAGTTTAAGTTAGAAAATTTCAAAGCAAATGAATATATTTCAAAGCAATAATTAGATTTTTCTTTGGGTGTTGGCTAGAGAAAGCGTTTAGTATGATGCTTATTACATTAAGACTCATAGTAAACATGGACTGTGCCACCTGTTAAGTATTAAAATGCTCATTCTTTATTGAGAGCTTTATTTTTAATAAACATATACAATAGAGTTTTATTATGTTTAGCAGAATTTGATGTAGGTTCTGGAGGATGATCAAGCATGACATGTAATTTCTCTATGTGAGTTTTTTAGTTGCTCCCTTGGAGAAACTTTACATTTAAATAAATAATAACATGTTTTGAAATTTTTTTAATATAACTTTTTTAGAATGAAAAGAGTAATTCATGCAAAGGTATACAAAAGGGTGTACAATGAAAAGGAAATCCTATTATCTCTTTTTCACTCCAAATCTCCATTCCTTTCTTTCATAGACAACCACTGTTAACTTCTAAGCCTTCTACAAATTTTTCTGTACATGCAGAAGGGTGTGTCAGTCTCCTAATTACCACCCCCCACTCCAACAAATTGTTTTATTTTTAAGACACAAATGGGAGCATACTATAGATAGTGTTCTGTACTTTGGTTTTTTTTCACAGATTATCTTACAAATCTTCACATATCAGCACTTGGGTTCAGTTCATTTTTTAAAGCCTGTGTATAGTTCTAATACATTATGTTTCAATCCATTATGTAACATAATAAGTAGAATATAATGTATGTTACTGGTTCCTTATTGGGAGGCATTTTAAGTTTCCATTCCTTTACTTTGTAAATAAAATAGCGTTGAATATTCTCCTATATGTCTTTGGGTATATATGTAAGCATTCTATAGGATAAATATCTGTAAGTAGAAAAGACTGAGTCAATTATAGGGACTTTAGATTTTGATAGAGAATTGCAATGTCATTCTCCACAGAGGAAACACAACTTATATTCCCAGCTATGTATATATGAGTATTGATATATGAATATATGAGTATTGTTGAATAGTTAAACTATACAAAGTCATATATTATGATAAAAGCTATATTTATCCTTACCTAGAATGGATTTTTCAGGATCTCAAGAAGGTTTATTTTTCAGATACACTCTAATACTTGAGTGTTTAGAGTACTAATGATAACAACTCAGTAGCAGGAAACCAGTCAGTGAAGAAACAAACATATCCCTTATACTCTGGGTGTTCTTGGCAACAAAACAAGTATAAGAAACATGTCTCTCTATATATTACCTTTTTTTAAATTATAAGAAAATAGACATTTCTCAGAAGTCATAATTTGCATGTATAATGATTCCCTTCTTTGGGAGAAGCAGGGTTATTGTATGTTTAACTGTAAATGGAACAGTAAACTTCAGTGTACATAATCAAGGGCTGAGTAGTAAACTACAGATTTAAAAGTATGGTTGTGAACTTTTTTTTGTAAATTAAAGATGTGTTCTTGTCCCTCATTGTTTATTTTTTAAAAATTGAGGTGTACTGTAAAGCGCATATACTGTACCATTTGTATTAGATGTTGAATGGTAGCACCTAGTTCTCTGTCTCAGCATTTCCCAGAGTGTGCCCCTGAAATGATAAAAGATGATAAAAGGATTCAACCATCAGCCAAATTAGGAAAAGGCAGTATAAGTCAAATAGTTTTCTTTTTCTATATTTATTTTGAGAGAGAGAGCATGCACATGCAAGCACAGGCGGTGGAGGGGCAGTGGAAGACAGAGAGAATCCTAAGCAGGCTCCGTGCTCTGTGCTAAGCTTGATCTCATGACAGTGAGATCATGACATCAGCTGAAATCAAGATTCAGATGTTTAACCAACTTAGCCACCTAGGCACCCCAAATAGTTTCCTTTTTAATACTTCATCTCAGACTCTTTATGATAGTACTTTGTGTTACAAATCTCTAAGTACATATGCTGCATTAAAAAAGAAAAAATTGACCTCCTGAACTGTCTTTTCACAGAGCAGCTAGCTCATAAGTAGTGGGAACCACTAGTACTTGAGTTCTCTTTCCTGCATTAAGAACTAATGGTATAGCCTCTAGTGAATATGTTGAGTGACACTTTATCAAGATAGCCTCTTCTATTGCAGGATAGCATTATTAATACTAATATATACTGAGCTAGAATTTACTAACCTAGAATTTCCATGGGTCTGTAAGTCACAATTACATGCATTACAGTTTTATCTTGGCTTGTAATTTCTTTTTTTTTTCTTTTTTTCTTTTTTAAAGTAACCTCTGCCTGCAATGTGGGGCTCAAACTCATGACCCTGAGATCAAGAATCTCATGTTCTACTGACTGAGCCAGCCAGGCGCTCTGTTTTCTTTTCATACAAATTATTAGTCTGTATAAATGGCTTATCTATTTGGTATAATGCTTTCTTTCATTTTTTTTTCTTTCAACTAAACAAAATCATGTGCAGATTGCTATTTCAAAATTTGATACCAACATTGGTAGTTCAAGGGGAAAATAAAGTGAAGAGCTTAAGTTTGGTTAGGACATTTGCTAGAAAAATGGAAAGCAATAAGGAAGTACATTAAAAAATAACCAGTCCTTTTCAATGCTGAGCCAAACCAAAAGAACAACACAGGTCAGAAGACTATTTTAGTTTTCATGAGGGTGAGATATTTTTGGTTTGGTGAAAGACTCACGTGTTGGCTTATCACTTTCTTAGAAGTCTGTGGTGTGAAGTGTTGTCCTGCAGTTTAATAAAGCTGTTTCCTTTGTTAGCTAAGTATCGTCATTACAAAACTATGAGAACTCTTTCAGCAATTTTATTAAAAATGTTAATGAAATAGAAGCTATGCATCCAAATTGAATAATATCTGTAAGCAGATCTGGAAAATGCCATAAAGTACTTTGAAAGTTTTATTCTTACGTATTTGGATTTTTAGTATTTGAAGGTAAACTTTAAGAATCTTTCTAGTTGCTTTATTGTGTCTGAGTCTGTCCTAAGCTTTTGTTTTTGCTCCTGATCTCTCATGTCCATATTTCGTTTGGTTGTTTTACTTTTCTAATATGGAAACATGTATTTTCTTCTTTTTCCTTTTTAGGGGCTGCTTTCTTACCTCATCGTTGATAGGCACACTTGCACTAAGCCTTACAATACCTCTGTCCATAATAGCTGACATGTGTATGCGAAAGGTAAGACACACTATTTATTAGATATTTTAGATGTAGTTTTAAAACAGAGACAGTGAAAGTTAGGGCACATGATTAAATGTCCCAAGGTGCTTTACTACATAGAGATATATAAAAAGTACCAAAGAAATGGATAATCTCTTGCATCTTTAGCTTTTCAATTTTTTTTTTCTTAATTTCTTAGTGAAGAACAAACAGTATCTTTATATGTAGTTCTCCAGTTTTAGAGCTGATTATTGCATGTTTTCTTTGGTAAGTCAGTGGTATAGAATAGAAAATGGGATATATCTTATTATATAATTAGTGGTGTTTTGATTTCTAAGATAAATTCCAAAGTTTCTTTAATAGTGTGATACTATTATCAGTCTGAGCAACAGGAATAATGTTTCTCAGCAAATGCTCATTTCTGTCTGGTTCAGGAGGGGCAAGTGCTCTGTTCCTCTTCTGTGATGTCCTGGTCTGGATGCAGGGACTTTTATGATGAACATTGGCAATGATAACATCACAGAAAAGAGAATACCTTGTAACAGCCCGAAGGGAGGAGTTTCTTTAGTGCTTTTGGGGGTAAGGGGGAGAAAGGCATGCCATATATATTCAACTAAAAGATGTAGTGTAGTCATTTATCAGTTCAGTGTTTGTAAAACTTTGAACTCCAGGTATTAAGTAACAAAATTGCGTGTGTGTGTGTGTGTGTGTGTGTGTGTGTGTGTGTGGTTTGGTTTAATACAATTTGAAGAGGGAATACTTGAAAGCCCTAAGGCTTATAATGTGTAGAAATTATAATCAAAGTTTTAAAGATTTTTTTTTTTAGAACTTTGTGCAGTTTTTAGGATAAAGGCAAAATACTCTCAGTGATATGTATTTTCTTTATTTAAAAAACGGTTCTGTTGCTGATACTTTGTTTCATGGCTCAGTAAATTCTTGCTTATTTGTCATGGTTATTAACAGAGTTTCACCTTAATTTAGGTTATCTTCTATATCATGCATTTTCAAAGAGCAAGAATATTGTAACATATACATAACACTAAAGTTATACATCATTAGATTCTTTATAGGTTTAAATAATATCCAGGTCCTTCCACATCTCAGGATCTTGAATATCAACCAAAATTGCTCTAGTGAAACTAGGGGAGTGCTGTATAAGAGGATTTTGGTAGACTACTATGTAAATGAGCTTTTCTGTACTGATATTTTGAAAATATCAGCTTTTGCTGATTTGAAAAATAAAAATTGAAGGTTAATTTTAGGATTTTTAAAACACTGTCACAGGGGATCTAATTTTATTTAATGAGTATGTAATTTATGGATTCAGATATTTTAAGATGAGGGCAAAACATAAGGAAAATGAAGATAAATGATTGATTGATTAGAAAAACATAACCAGTCTTTTCTCGATTGTCTTCACATCTCGAATTGGACAGCCAGTTAAATGAGTTGGCTGGGCCTCCAGTGAGAATCAAGGGTAGGAAGATACTTTCTAGAAAAAGTGGCAGGGTGTCCCAGAACTGTAATAGAAACAGGAGAACTCTACTTTCATGTTTTTTTTTTTTTTTAATTCTAATAAGCAACTATTTATATATAGTTTCTGAAATTTCAGCATTTATCAATATTTTTTATTGTGCTTAAAATAAATTATTTAAACCTATTTATAATTGATATTTTGTATGATAGGAAGCATCTCTGCTAGTATTCACATTTATATCCAGATATGGTCAGGTTTAGACAGTAATGTAGACAATTTTTTGTCATTGTCTTCATTTTATTTTATTTATTTTTAATTTTTTAATGTTGTTATTTATTTTTGAGAGAGAGAGAGGGCAAGCAGGGGAGGAGCAGAGAGAGAGGGAAACACAGAATCCTAAGCAGGCTTCAGGCTCTGAGCTGTCAGCACAGAGCCCAACGTGGGGCTTGAACTCACAAACCACGAGATCATGACCTGAGCCGAAGTTGGACACTCAACTGACTTGAGTCACCCGGGCACCCCTCAGTGTCTTCATTTTAAAATGCTGTCTTCATAGCTTGTTGGAAATAAAATCAGAACTTTTTTATTATGTGGCAACACATAAATAACTGCATTGTTACAGGTGAACTTTGCTTTTAAAGGTCAAGTAGGGTTCTACCCACCTTTACAAAGTTTACTTTTACTCAGTTGTAAAATAGGGTTTTAGCTGAATATTCATGAAATCACTCTTATCTACTATATCTATATCTTTAACTTTCATTAGTCATAAGTTTTCATACTTTTTCTGGTCTTGGGTCATTTAAATACGTCGTGGTTTTCTAGATTATTAATATTCTGGCAAATATTCCAAGAATATGTTTTGCCAAAAATTTGATAGCATTGTGAAGGCTTTTTAGTATCTCTTACTGACTGCTCTTTCCTGGGTATTCTTAGGCTCACAGCCTGTGTGTGTATCTGCAAGCAGGACATGCATATTAAAAGTTGTCAGTGATTATTCTTGCATTATGCATTGTGAGTCCCTCATAAAAAATATTCTCACAAAACCTCTTTGCTCTAATGGTGCTGTGAACTGGAGTATTATACGTTTCCCACCAGAGGGAGTCTTGCTTATGATTCTAAACTGCACTTTTTTTTTTTTTTAATACTTACAGAGAACAAGCACAGTTTTTCTTATTTTAAAGATAGGAGTTACTACTTTCATCAGTATGTTGAAAGCAAATCACACCACTGGGTTGCAGCTGAGTCTCAATCAGTGCAGCCTTCTTTGACAATTGGTTTTGATTCTTAGTTGAATCTAGATGGTAGAGGTAAACTAATGAAGGGAAAAATTTTTCTTCACTTTATGGCATCTCATTATCTTCAATTTTCTTGACAACCCTGATAAAATGATGGATTGGAGGCTCAACCTTGATGATATCTGATGGGCTTTTCACCCCTGAGGCCCTGCTTGCTGCTGTCTTCTCTGGCTCACGTTTCTTAGTAAAAGTGTTCTTGTTTGTTGTCTTTAGTGTACTTAAG
The DNA here is from genome assembly GCF_023721935.1 of Panthera uncia. Taxonomy (NCBI): domain Eukaryota; kingdom Metazoa; phylum Chordata; class Mammalia; order Carnivora; family Felidae; genus Panthera; species Panthera uncia. Next base: position 96,116,649 of record NW_026057584.1, on the reverse strand, counting down.
CCATGATTTCGTTTTGGAATTTTTTTCATTTGTTACTACATAATCAAATTATTTTAAGAGTAAGCAGGAGAATTTGTTGCAAATTTTTAAAAAAATTTTTTTAATGTTTATTTATTTTAAGAGAGAGACTGAGAGTGAGCAGCAGAGGGACAGAGAGAGAGGGAGACATAGAATCCAAAACAGGCTACAGGCTCTGAGCTGTTAGCACAGAGCTCAACGTGGGGCTCGAACCCACGAACTGTGAGATGATGACCTGAGCAGAAGTCGGACGCTTAACTGACAGAGCCACCCAGGTGCCCCTGTTGCAAACTGTTAATTAAAGGTTTGCACAAGTTGCACTTAAGGGTTTTTGGTGCTGTCTTTGGGAAGGAATGGTAACATAGCACAATGTATCACAACATATTATAGCATAGTTTTTTAAAATGTGAGTTTTTGGAGCACCTGGCTGGCTCGGTTGAGTGTCTAACTCTTGATTTCAGCTCAGGTCATGATCCCAGTGTCATGGGATTGATCCCCCATGTCAGGTTCCACACTGAACCTGGATTCTCTTTCTCCCTGTGCCACTCAACCCTGCTTGTGCGCTCGCTCTCTCTCTCTCTCTCTCTCTCTCTCCCTCTATCTGTAAAATAAAAAAGTAAAAATAAAAATGTGAGTTTTTGAAGGTGACTTCAAAACTGAAGGGAGGATCTACTTGAGGATCGGCAGTAATCAGTACAGGAAAAAAATGGGCAATGTGTTGTGGAAGACCAAGCTAAATGGTTCGTAATTCTGCTCTCAGATGTGCTATGCCTAATACAGGAAAAGCATGTCTTCTGGCTTTCCTAGGCCATTTTCCAAGCAAGACATGTTTTTGTTGGTAATTTAAGCAAGTGGAATCATATGCTGAAGTTCTGAATCCTCATATTTAATAATATACTTAATATATTATTAATGCTAAGTATTATCTTCTTGGTGTTTTGACTTATTCCTGCAGATTTTCATAAATGGAAAACTTATTTTAAAGAATAAAGTTGTCTTAATGATAATGGTGGATTGTTTTTATTTTTCTATCTTTTATTTTTAGGTGCAGTTTTCTTGGTTATTTTTTGCAGGCGCGATCCCTGTATTTTTTTCATTTTTTATTGTAACTCTCCTCTGCCATTATAATAATTGGGATCCTGTGATGGTGGGAATCAGAAGAATTTTTGCCTTTATATGCAGAAAACATCGTATTCAGAGGTATATTTGGTTCCAGTATAAGTTTTTGAAAATATAATCCTTGCTAATTAAACTGGAAATCGTATCATGCTGGACTAATTTGTAGACACTTTGTGAAGAATTACTGAAAGATTATAATTTTATATGTACTATGCCACATAAAATTAAAATAAGTTGTTTAGATCCTTTGTGTGGTAAGATAGTTTCTTCACAACTACTTTAAAAAATATTTTGATTTATAGGTAAAACCAGAGTGCTTACTGTTTTGCTGTGATGAATTTAAATGTAGAAAACTTTCATTGGTGTGAACAAAATTTAAATAAAATATGATAACACTGCTCCAAATATCTTTCTTTTTTAAGAGAGAAAGATTTTTACATCCTACTATAAAAAGAACTTGGGGCATGTTGTTGGGAAGTCTTGCCTTAGTCTTAGTGTTGACCTCACAGCTTCAGCCAGTAGAATAGATAATTTTTAAGGGCTCCTTTCCATTCAAAAGCTTTCCTTAACTATTGCCTTAAAAACATTTTTTTTAAGGGTTCCAGAAGACAGTGAACAGTGCGAGAGTCTCATTCCTATGCACGGTGTTTCTCAGGAGGACGGAGCTAGTTAGCTGTTGTCTGTAGTCCAGGTTTGTATGTTAGCTAGTATTCGTGCTGAATAAGGTTCTTTATTCCTGTAATCTCAAATACTGTCTAGAGGGTAAGGGAGTCAAGCTCTGGACCCATACTGCCTGGGTTCCAATTCTAGCTTCTCTGTGCACTAGCTGTGTGACCTTATACAAGGTTCTTCACCTGTCTGTGCCTCAGTTTTCTTATTTGTGAAGTGGGGTTGTGGTAGTCCCTCCTCTCTCATAAGATTACTGGGAATATTAAATACTTGGTAAGATTTAAAGTGTGCAATAGTGCCTGACTCAAATTAAGTGATCCCAAGTTCAACTATTACTTTTATTCACGCTAAGGATCATAATTTTATTTAATAATACATGTTAGAAAAATGTTTTTCCTCTAGTATAAAAGTAAGAAAAAATATATTAATTTGGTGTATATCCAGTCTTTTCTCTGTATGTGTGTGTTGTCTACAACTGGCATAGTGTATATCCTGATTCTCTGACTATGCTTTTTCAATTAATGTTTCAAGAACATTTCCCCATTTTTAAAAAATTGTAAGAAATACTATCTTTTATATTTCTGACAAGACAGATGAGTACGTGGTATTTTTATCTTTCACTGCATCAATGCTTGAAATACATCTAACATATATTTTTGGCAGCTATAAAAGTAGTTATGTACTTATTTAGAATGAGAAATCACAGTAAATTACTGAAATTCTGCAGATTCAGGTCCCTTTCTTCTTAAGATAACCTGAGGCAGTTTATATTGAAATGTTTCCTGACTCAGCTGGGCTTCCCCTCCTCACTTAGAACATTTAACAACTCCTGTCAACTCCTTGCACTCAAATTGGCCTTTGAAAGTTAAGTGTCATCATCTTTGTGGCAGATTCACCTCTAACCTAGGGCTAAGTGTCTTGGTCTTGTGTTTTCCTTTGGTCATTTTGTATTCCAGCTTTTACTGTTACGATGGTCACCCATGCACATAGTTGAGAGAGTTCGAGTTCTAGTTCTACGAGATTGCTCGTACAGAGCAGCTGCCGCCTGCCCTGCCCACCTGCTTCTGCTCACCCGCTCTAAGAAGTCAACGTTAAACTCAGTTGTTTTGACCCCCCTCTTCCCCCCCTCCCCCCACCCCACCTCACACACTGTCTTCAAGTACCACACTTATACTTCTGTTTCTTGATTTCTCTGTTTTAGGCATCTTCAGTTGATGTTCCCACTTTGGTAGATGAGGATAGATTACATTCAAGTTTCATCCTCCTCTCTCCCCACCCCACTTGCCTGCTTTTCCACCACCTCCTCATCCCAGTGTACTTATTGTATAATTATGGATAGATTTGTAAGCAGTGTTTGCATGGTCATGGTGATGTAAATGTTACTTTTACCTGAGTCATGGTGGATTGTGCTTGGCATTTCCACAGTCCAGAGACCCTTTGTTACACTTTTAGAGAATACACCTCACATTTTCTCTGGGGATAGAGAAGGGGCACTTGACCAGCTGTAAAAAGTAAGGCAGGACATTTGAATGTCTAACTGCTTTTTCTATAAACCATGCCAGTCTTTCTGTTTTAGCTGTTTCTTCACCTCTCCTTTTAGAGATACCTGCTTCGCTGTTGTTTTCTAGTCTCTGCTCTTCCCTTTGTCCATGTGACTTTTTCCTTAAGAAAAATCCCTTTATTTTCTTTTTACTGAGGTTTTGGCAGCAAAGTAGAACCAAATATGTTTACTTACCATCTCTAAATTTTAAAAAGTACATATAGTTGTTTTTTAAAGCTTTGTAGTGCTGTAACGTATGCACTCTTTCCCTACTGTGAATGCATTATTCCCATGGTCACACTCATGCCCCCCCACCCCCACCCCAGGCAAGGACTCAGTAAATTTGGGAGTGAGAACTGGATAAGAGGAGATAGTGAAGACGGACCTCGGCAGAGTGTAAGGGAAAGGTGTGGCAGGAGTCTTTGTTGCATCGGGGTAATGGTGGGTATGCCATGAGTCAAACTGTCACCACATGATCTGTAAGCAGTGTTGGCCTTAGACACTGCTGTGGAACTCACTCCCATGCGCTTTTAGTGCTCACCTCCAGTTCCAGTATCCAGTTGTTAAGTGTAATAAACTGTGTTTGTTATATATTTCAATGTTAAGATAATTTGCTTTTTACAGTATAAACTGTAAAAATTAAAGCTATGACAGTTAAAATCTAATGATGATTTTGTGTTTGTTTGTTTTTATTTTTAGCTTGATAATGGAACATTATGCAGCGAAGAGACAATCCCTGGCAAGTTTTTGTAGAAAATGTTTCAGTGCCTAGTCTGAAAAATAACAGTTTCAGTTCTTTGGAACTCTAAAATATATTTTCCTCATACCTGTTTTCTTCATTTCATAATGAAGTACTTTGCTATGTAGCTGTGTACATATCACCACAGTTATAGGAAGTTCCAGTCCACAGTCCCACTAAAAGACCAACCTGCCTTACACATCTCAAGGAATTCAGCTGATGAAATAATTTGAACTAATCAAGGAATAAAATTCTGATGTTCTGGAGACTTTATTTTCACATTATTTGTTAAACACTGGGCTATATTATGAAAATGTTTTCAAGAAATCATTTAAGTATATAGATCAGTGTTTCTTACAGATAAAATGATAAAGTAAGCTGCCTATAATAGGTATGGATTATACTTTTAAGTTTCGTAGAATATTGCAAATTAACAACACAGAAAAATGTTTAATTTTATGCAAGTGTGTCCATGCAAATTTAGTGGGACTTTAAAGAGAATCAATCTTTGAGAAAAATCTGGTTCACTCACACTACATATGCTGTATTACCCTTTCATAGCATTAGGTGCCTTGTATTTTAAATCTGTGACAAACTATGACAAATTTTTAAAGGGGAAGTATTATTGTAAAATGAAGAATTATGTATTTCTAAAGGCTGTATTGCTGTAAATTTAATTGATAAAGCTCTGCTTAATTTAGAGTTTTGAAGAAATATTCTCTCTTCAATTAAGACATTTTCATAATGGAATGATTTAAATTGAAGTGATGAAGAGTATTATTGAAATAAAATGTTTATATATATGTACTTGCGTGCTACAGATCTATGAATTGGTTTCTGATTTTTTTTTTCATATATGTGCCAGATTACTCTAGAACTGGATGTCTCTTAAATAATTCTAGTTTTCCGAAATAAATGTTTAATGGTTAAACATTTTACCTTGTTTGTTAAGAAGGTAAAAAAAAAATACTTTAAAAATTCCATTTGAATTTTTCCACTACCAAGCTTAAGTTAAATATAAAATACTCCTAATTACAACTCTTAAATTTGAGTTTTATATGTACTTACTTTGCAACTGCCCCTGTTCACTGCAGACGTCAGTGAATGAACAGGTGTCTCAGGATTCATCTAGACTTTTGATGAATCACCCATTTCCTTTTCAAGTTTTGTGAAAATAGTTCATTTCTCTTCAAAATTTCCTAACAGATCTGATTTTTAAAATTCTCTTTGCAGTGTTTGGCTTCAGTTTGTGTTATTCACACTTTTAAAGTTGTTTTGGTGTTACCATAAGTCTAAAATGGAGTTTAACCATCTTTTTGCTTGTCCTGAGATCTTTTATATTAGCTTAAAAGATTGTTTATGACGTTAAATTTAAAAAACAAATGGTTGTTCTCCTATTTAGTGCCACCAATAATTCTTGTAAAGCTAAAAGTAGTATTGATTTTGTTACTGTGACCCAGGGTAAAGGCATTGTAAAGAATATGGACCTATAATGAATTTTTGAAAAAATATTTATTTAGTTTTGGGAGAGTGCAAGTGGGGGAGGGCGGGGAGAGGGGGACAGAGGATCCTAAGTGGGCTTTGTGCTGACAGGCTGACAAGCAGCGAGTCTGATGTAGGCTCGAACTCATGAACTGCGAGATCGTGTCCTGAGATGGCCGAAGGTGGACACTCAACCAACTGAGCCACCCAGGTGCCCCTGCCTATTTTTTTTAAGTAGGCTCCATGCCCAACATGGGGCTTGAACTCATGACCCTGACATCAAGAGTTGGATGCTTTACCAACCAAGCCAGCCAGGCTAAGGAATTTTTTCTTAAAAAGAAATTAATGAAGTAACATTTCAATTGCTCAAGCTTCAGTTGAGGTTTATTATCTAGATACCTTTACTTTCTGTTTTTTTCTGTTTTGTCACCAATACCTTCAACAAATTACAGGGTAAAATCGTTGAAACAGTGAAGGCAGAATTCAAAATTTAAATTATTCTGTAAAAATGGTAGGAAATGAGGTTGAACTTAGAATTTTTTGGGTTTTCTTATGCTCTGTGTTCACATGTCTTACAGATCATGCGTTGTCACTCAAGGACTCAGTAATAAGCCTTAGTTAGCATGCTGGTTAGACTTCCACTAGGCTACTATGTTTTGTTTTTTGTTTTGTTTTGTTTTTTGTAATTTAAGAACAACCTCTTTAGAAGGAAGCATCATTAAATCAGTTAACTGAAAGTACGAATTATTGCTGCTTCACTCATCTACCTATTACCTTTTCTCTCAGGTGTTGTCTGAATGATTTTTTTGTTTGAATACTGCAGCCACAAAGAGTGAGCAGTTGGGGACTTCCTTTCTGCACCTTTGTAGTCAAGGGTTCATCTGCTCAAAAAATAAAGTTGTGGATTACTTCCATTCTGTGATTTCCCAGACATGTAGGTCCAAGGCCCTCAGATTGCAGCAGCCTAATTGCAGGCCTCTGCAAATGTTGGCAGGGTTACATTCTAGTAACTGCTCCTGTTCTCCCTCTGTTAGAGCAGTACTGGTCCACAGTTCTATTTTTCTGAATCCAGAGACCACATGGAGCAGGGGCGCCTGGATGGCTCAGTCGGTTGAATGTTTGACTCTAGATTTCAGCTCAAGTTGTTATCTCAAGGTTTGTGGGATTGAGCCCCTCGTCCCCGGCTCTGCACTGAGTGTGGAACCTCCTTGGGATTCATTCTCTCTCTCTCTCTCTCTCTCTCTCTCTCTCTCTGTCTTTCTCTCTCCCCCCCCCCCCCCCCCCCC